>NC_064614.1:998939537-999242567 GCF_023898315.1 Schistocerca nitens | reverse complement strand
GTACTACAAATGACAAATGAATCATACAGTAAGGCATAAGGTGTACATTTGAAGTTAAACAAACTGTAATACTCAGTGTGCATGGGTGTACATGTGTGATACTGTTAGTTACGTAAGTCCATCCACCAGAGCAAGTTCATATCACATCGGATGGGAAAAATCGGTTTTTAATCCTCCTGAGGCCAAAAACCGCGTAAAAAGCATGTCACATCGGTTTTTAACTGTCCTGAGGTCAAACACCGCATAAAAAGAATCAATAAAAAACAAATCGGAATATTAATTTCCCTGTGACTGGCACAGAACATGGTTAATATGCTGTCCACTGTGTCCTGCAACAAGTTGAAATCGAGAAACAGCATGTTCCACAACTGATCGAAGTGTTCTCGGGGTGAAGTTCAGAACGTGTTGCGCAATGCGTGCCTTCTCTGCAGCTAAGTTTGCAAGCGGAACACTGAACATAACATAGCCCCACAGCCAGAAGTCACACGGCTTAAGATCAGGTGATCGGGATGGCCGGGCTGTAGAGTAATGGCTGCTGATAATTCTACATTTCCGAAATGGCACTTCAGCTGCTGCTTAACTGGATTTTAAAAGTGCGCAGGTGCGCCATCTTGCATAAAAATGATCCCATCCACACATCCACGCTGTTGGAGAGCTGGAATGACGTGGTTGTGCAAAAGACACTCATAGAGCTTACCAGTGACGGCACAGGTAACAGGACCGGAAGCACCTGTCTCCTCGAAAAAAAATGGCCCTATGATAAATGATGCCGTAAACCCGCACCACACAGTGACTTTTCAGGATGAAGTGGTACTGGTTGATTTGCGTGTTGATTTTCCGTTGCCCATATTCGACAATTCTGTGTATTGACATATCCTGTCAGATGGAAGTGGGCTTCGTCTCTCCACAAAATCTTCCACAGCAATCACTGTCCTCTTCCATGCGAGCAAGAAATTCTAAAGCGAAGATCTCTCTTGCTGCCAGGTCAACATGAAGCAACTCGTGTACATGGGTAATTTTTAATGGATTGCAAAGAAGGATGTTTCGTAGGATTTTACGCACCGTGCTCACGGGTATGTCCAATGTTCGGGCAATTCTCCGTGCACTAAACGTTTGCACACCACTACGCGTCTCTTCCTGCATTCCACTGGCGCCGAATCTGTTCGTTTCCCCCCTCTACCAGGTTGCACACCAAAGGAACCCACCTTTTCGAATTTCCAAATTTTCTCCAGACCCACGACAGTCAACGGACCAAACTCTTCAGTGTCCGGAACCTCTGTAGAGCGACGTGTGCAAAGTCATCATTCTTATAATACGGCTTTACAAGCAGAGCGTGATCGTGCATTGAGACAGTCGTGGCGAACGCCGCAGACGTGAAAACAGGAAAAGCCGTGTACCGGGCGTGTTTATACCAACTGCAATGGGTCGTGCGCGTGACAGGTCTTTACATTTACGTATTCTGACACATACAACACCATCTATTGATCAATTTCCACACTATTTCTTTCTTCTGACATTCGTTTCCCCATTCTCCGACAACATTCCGTAGCAATTTGACGTCACTCTGACCAGTGGTGTTATTTCTACAGCGTTTTGAATGTTTAACTTCAATTGTAGTCGACCTGTATATAGAGCGTAAGAAGCTGCGAGTAGGTCTCAGTTTATTCACGGGAGCATTCAAGCGATTCTATTTTCGAAGACGTTCGAAAATTCCTTCTCAGAAGGCAAAATAAAAATATGTCGCATGTTCTCGTAAATACTACATGCTTGGCAGTGCAGCTCCTGGTCACGCTGGGAAATATCGGATTCTCCAGACTGTATAGCAAGTGTAGGGCACGTGGTTAGTGGCAGCAGCGACTGAGACAACATTACCTCCTTGTTGAGTCTCCACCATAACCATGTGCTGGATGTACCACAGCTAATGTTTATTCCATTACTTCAGGTGCTTCTCTAGTGGTGGTGGTTAGTGGTGGTGGTTAGTGTTTAAAGTCCCGTCGACAACGAGGTCATTAGAGACGGAGCGAAAGCTCGGGTTAAGGAAGGATTGAGAAGGAAATCGGCCGTGCCCTTTCAAAGGAACCATCCCGGCATTTGCCTGAAACGATTTAGGGAAATCACGGAAAACCTAAATCAGGATGGCTGGAGACGGGATTCAACCGTCGTCCTCCCGAATGCGCTTCTCTAGTAACGAATAACGCTATATTTCCAGTAGTGCTTGCCTTAACTTCATAAATTCCGAATCCAGTTGCCTCTGTGACTCCGCTGAATTTTGTTATTCCATAACCACTGGTATGCAAATCCAACTAGGTAGCCTCTGTCGCAGTATCGATACTACTTTTACTGACGTCACAAACGCACCACAGGGAAACACAAATCGTGATCTTGCGTTTCTCGCTCAAGTGAACTGGTGGATGGCTAGGATGGCAGCATCATTGTGTTGAGGCCCGAGAAGCGGGGAGAGGAGGCAGCATCAGCGTACTCTTAAGAATCCTTACCAGTGCGGTGCTGCCAGTAAACAAAAAAATGGCTCTGATCACTATGGGACTTAACTTCTGAGGTCATCAGTCCCCTAGAACTCAGAACTACACACATCACACACATCCATGCCCGAGGCAGGATTCGAAACTGCGACCGTAGCAGTCACGCGGTTCCAGACTGCAGCGCCTAGAACCGCTCGGCCACTCCGGCCGGCCCCCAGTAAACACTAAAGCAATTAAACATTGATGGTCACGTTTCTTTGGCATTACTCTTATCATTATCATTGTGTCAACATTTACTCACACCTCTAATGTGAATGAACCGCTATAGTTCTGTTGCATCACTTTTTATTAGTGCATTACGCCTTTGTATTTTATTTGACTATGTCGTCTGTTTCGCACATGCTGACTCTTTGATTTAGGCACCTTTTAAAACCAAATCCAAACCTCAAACCTTTTTTCGGGGTTTCTTTAACACTGAATTCCACTTTATAGTGACATAGGCTTTGAAATTTTCATAATGTTGGTATTTCTTTGTGTTGTTGTTGTGGCCTTCAGTCCTGAGACCGGTTTGATGCAGCTCTCCATGCTACTCTATCCTGTGCAAGCTTCTTCATCTCCCAGTACCTACTGCAACCTACATCCTTCTGAATCTGCTTAGTGTATTCATCTCTTGGTCTCCCTCTACGATTTTTACCCTCCGCGCTGCCCTCCAATACTAAACTAATGATCCCTTGATGCCTCAGAACATGACCTACCAACCGATCCCTTCTTCTAGTCAAGTTGTGCCACAGACTTCTCTTCTCACCAATCCTATTCAATACTTCCTCATTAGTTATGTGATCTACCCATCTAATCTTCAGCATTCTTCTGTAGCACCACATTTCGAAAGCTTCTATTCTCTTCTTGTCCAAACTATTTATCGTCCATGTTTCACTTCCATACATGGCTACACTCCATACAAATACTTTCAGAAACGACTTCCTGACACTTAAACCTATACTCGATGTTAACAAATTTCTCTTCTTCAGAAATGCTTTCCTTGCCATTGCCAGTCTACATTTTATATCCTCTCTACTTCGACCATCATCAGATATTATGCTCCCCAAATAGCAGAACTCCTTTACTGCTTTAAGAGTCTCATTTCCTAATCTAATTCCCTCAGCATCACCCGACTTAATTCGACTACATTCCATTATCCTTGTTTTGCTTTTGTTGATGTTCATCTTATATCCTCGATTCAAGACACTATCCATTCCGTTCAAGTGCTCTTCCAAGTCCTTTGCTGTGTCTGACAGAATTGCAATGTCATCGGCGAACCATAAAGTTTTTATTTCTTCTCCATGGATTTTAATACCTACTCCAATTTTTTCTTTTGTTTCCTTTACTGCTTGCTCAATATACAGTTTGAACAACATCGGGGAGAGGCTACAACCCTCTCTCACTCCCTTCCCAACCGCTGCTTCCTTTGATGTCCCTCGACTCTTATAACTCTTATAACTTTGTATTGGACATAATAAAGCAGAAACAACTGTTTAACTATGCATTCATGCATTCTGTGAATGGTATATTTGTTCTGCGTACTTTGCTTCTTCTTCTTTGTGTCAGTTAACATGTATCCTCGCCACTCACTACAATTCTCCTTACTAGCGGAGCAGTCTCCTTCATTGGCTGGTAGAAACTGAAATGGTAAGAGTGCGGGGATCCGGCAGTGATAATCAATGGAACCCACACTTAGCGAAAAAATTTGATAAATTAATTTCACACAAACTAATTACATAAAGCGCCCTCTGGTAACCTGACCACTTGTAATGATTCGCCTGCAGGTGTGGCCGAGCGGTTCTAGGCGCTTCAGTCTGGAACCGCGCGACCGCTACGGTCGCAGATTCGAATCCATCCTCGGGCATGGATGCGTGTGATTTCCTTAGGCTAGTTAGGTTTAAGTAGTTCTACGTTCTTGGGGATTAATGACCTCAGAAGAAGTCCCATAGGGCTCAGAGCAAATTGAACCATTTTGTAATGATTGAGTTAAGCACACGTAAGATAGTGATTAAACTGTCTGAAAGATCCAATAATTAAATCACATATAACAAACATCAGTTTAGTTGAAAGGCGTCAGTAAGATAACATCAGAAAGTTACTTAATAGCTCCAATGAAGAAATAGCAGAATCAAAGTGCTAAATTACAACCTACAGTTTACAGAAGACCAGTAACCACTAAAAAACGACAAGATCTCATTTTGAATACTTTCTACAGTTACTTCTGCATCACAATAAAGAACCTGGCAGGGGGTTCAATGAACCCCCTCAAAGCTGTCACTCTACCGCTCCACTCTCGAACGGCCCGCGGGAAAAACGAGCAATTAAATTTTTCAGTGCGAGCCCTGATTTCTCTTATTTTATCGTGATGATCTTTTCTTCTTCTGTAGGTGGATGAGAACAGAATGTTTTTCGCAATCTGAGGAGAAAACTGCTGATTGAAATTTCATGAGAAGATCCCTTCGCAACGAAAAATGTCTTTGTTTTGATGATTGCCACTCCAATTCACGTATCATGTCTGTGGCACTATCTCCCCTACTTGGCGATAATACAAAACGAACGGCCCTTCTTTGTTCTAAGTGTTCTGCCAATGAATCGGTGTCTTTGGTTGGCTCTACCCACATCATTATCTATGTGATCGTTCCCATTTACGTTATTTGTAATTGAAATCTCTAAGTATTTAGATGAATTTACAGCCTTCAGATTTGTGTGACTTATCGTGTAATCGAAATTTAGCGGATTTCTTTTACTACTATAGTGAAGCGGTTTTGTTTTAGTACTCATGTGAATAACTTCACACTTTCTTTTTTCAGGGTCAATTTCCACTATACAGATATCTTATTTAAATCATTTTGCAATTCGTTTTGGTCATTTGATGACTTTACAAGACAGTAAATGACAGCATCATCTGCAAACAATCTAAGACGACTACTCAGATTTTCTCCTATGTCGTTAATATAGACCAGGAACAATAGAGAGCCTATAACCGTTCCTTGTGGAACGTCGGATATTATTTATGTTCTACTTCATGACTTATCGTCTATTACTACGGACTGTGACCATTCTGACAGGAAATCACAAATCCAGTCGCACAACTGAGGCGATATTCCATAGGTACACAGTTTGGTTAGAAGACGATTGTGAGGAACGGTGTCGAAAGCCTTCTGGAAATCTAAAAATATGGAATCAATTTGACATCCCCTGTCGATAGCACTCATTGCTTCACGAGTATAAAGAGCTAGTTGTGTTTCGCAAGATCGATATTTTCTGAATCCGTGCCCCCACTACCTGTCAATAAAAATTTTTCTCCATAATGTTCGATTACAGTTTATGTTCGAAAACCCTATTGCACATCGACTTACTGATATGGGGCTGTAATTCAACGTATTACTCCTACTTCCCTTTTTGGGTATTGGTGTGACTTGAGCAATTTTAAAGTCTTTAGGTACGGATCTTTCTGTGAGCGAGCGGTTGTATATAATTGCTAAATAAGGAGCTATTGTATCAGCATACTCTGAGAGGAACTTGACTGGTATATAATCTGGACCGGAAGCCTTGCTTTTATCAAGTGATTTAAGCTGCTTTGTGACACCGAAGATATCTATTTCTATGTTTCTCATCTTGGCAGTTGTTCTTTATTGGAATTCAGGAAAATTTACTTCGTCTTCTTTGCTGAAGGAGTTTCAGAAAATCGTGTTTAATAACTCTGCTTTAGTGGCACTGTCACCGGTGACTTCACCGTTGTTATCGCGCAGTGAAGGTATTGATTGCATCTTGCTACTGGCGTGCTTTATGTATGACCAGAATCTCTTTGGGTTTTCTGCCAGATTCAGAGACAGAGTTTCTTTGTGGAAATTATTGAAAGCATCTCGCACTGAAGTACGCACTATATTTCGAACTGCTGCAAATCTTTCCCAATATTCTGGATTTTGCGTTCTTTTAAATTTGGCGTGCTCTTTTCGCTGCAACAGCGATCTGACCCATTTTGTGTACCATGGGGGATACGTACCATCACTTATTAATTTATGTGGTATATATCTCTCAATTTCTGTCGATACTATCTCTTTGAAATCATTCCACAACTTTTCTACGCTTACATGATCAGATAGGAAGGAGTGCAAACTGTCTCATAAAAAGGCGTTAAGAGCATTTTTATCACCTTTTTTTTAAATAGATATAGTTTGCGTTTATTTTTGGTAGTTGTAGGAGATACGGTATTTAGCCTAGCAGCTACTGCCTTGTGGTCGCTAATCCCTGTATTCATCACGATACTCACTATTTGTCCAGGATTATTTGTTGCTAAGAGGTCAAGTATGCTTTCATAATCTTCGTTCAGAAGCTGGTATGGGCACATTTTCATTAGGCCCTAATATGCCGTCCCGCCGGTTTTAAAAAGGTTCAGTGAAAATGAGTTTATTCCCCTAAAGCAGAAAAAAATCACACTATTAACACTCATACTGATGACGATGTCACATGCTCCGAGGAGCGTAGGGAATGATGAGGGAGACCCGCATCGCCGACTAGGCAAGGTCGTAGTGGAGTTGATTTGCCGTTGCCTTCCTCCGACCGTAATGGGGATGAATGATGATGATGAAGACAACACAACACCCAGTCATCCCGAGGCAGGGAAAATCCCTGACCCCACCGGGAATCGAACCCGGGACCCCGAGCGCGGGAAGCGAGAACGCTACCGCAAGACCACGAGCTGCGGACAACACACATAATACACCAACATAAAACTGCTACATTTAATTGAAGAGAAGGTACCAATCTTGCACCTTTCCCACAATGCAAGAGCTTTCATTAATTTATCAAAAGTATTTTCAGGTACTCAGCTAAGTTCACGGCGGTCATTTCACCGAGTCACGTCCGTCGCTAATAAATAGAACAAAATGCGTCAGAGCTGTGACATTAGGTCTCTGTAACTAACTCTGGGTGGGAAGGAGTTCGTAAAGAGCTGGCAACACGAGTAACTGAAAAAAAAAATTGGGAAACTGAATACACAGTAGCAACCGAGATAGGCATTAGTGTAGAGCAGTGAAGGAGAAGGGGAGCAGTTTATGACAAAATAACGGCAAGGGAGCACAGCATTTACAGTTAAATTTAAATCACAGTAATACACTCAAGTTACCGCTGCCACTTTCCTCTGAAAATTAAATAAAAGCAACACAACAATCAGACACATCTTGTCAACAGTGACTGGTACCTAATTGAATGATATTTCCACTCTGCAGCGGAGTGCGCTGATATGAAACTTCCTAGCGGATTAAAACTATGTGCCGGACCGAGACTCGAACTCGGGACCTTTGCCTTTAGCGGGCAAGTGCTCTAGCAACTGAGCTACGGCCGGCCGGAATGGCCGAGCGGTTCTAGGCGCTTCAGTCTGGAACCGCGCGACCACTACGGTCGCAGGTTCGAATCCTGCCTCGGGCATGGATGTGTGTGATGTCCTTAGGTTAGTTAGGTTTAAGTAGTTCTAAGTTCTAGGGGACTGATGACCTCAGATGTTAAGTCCCATAGTGCTCAGAGCCATTTGAACCATTTTGATCTGAGCTACCCAAGCACGACTCACGACCCGTCCTCACAGGTTTATTTCTGCATGTATCTCGTCTCCTACCTAATTTCTCAACGACCAATAAAGGAACAGAAACGTAAATGATAGGGCAGACGAGCTCCGACGAGGACTATCAGGGCCTACCAACCTGGGGAGTATGTTCACTCGCTTTTTGGCACAACGAAGCCCCGTTAAGATTCAGTGCAGAGGACGGAAGTTCACCGTCAACTTTCGCTGTACAATAATAATAAGTGCCTCAGCTAAGTACCTTCGTGGCAGAATTAAAACATGATTTCATGGAAATACTCCAAACCAGCACTGGAAATTCTAAGAAAGTACCGACGACTTTATATGTGGGTGCACGTCACATAACCATCTCCACAGAGGCAAAATTGTCGCCTTTCGAAGCCGGCCTTCGTCACTTTCTGGAAAACCTGGACGTGCTCGCCGCTGCCAACAGACTGCCTACCCGATGTAACTGCTCAGTCACCTTCCCCGTGTGACGCGGTCGCGCACCGTCTTAATTCTGGCTCATGCGAAACTCGTGTCCTCTCGTGGCGTGCCAAGGAAACTCCAGGCACCCGAAATCAAGGCACAACCGGTAGGTTACCGAAACATCTAAATGAACGTATAAGAAACTATCCTCCTTCATCCTCCAAAAGACCGCGTCTCATTGTAATCCACTGAGTGCTTCGGTATTTTGTATCCTCTCACTCCAGTGGTTTAGCTGCAGTCCAACGAACTGCCTGATGAACGTTGCTGGGTGCGTTTTTCCCGATGGAGAATACGGATTTGATGCGTAGAGGGATAAGAACCTTTCCGAACCGTTTGCGCCATCGCAGTTGCAACTTCTAACGTCAACAATTATTCAGGAAGATGTGGCCTCGCTAGTGAGATTTTCACACATTATCTGTAGGGGGCACTTAACTGTTCCCCTAACCTTTTCTGTTATTTCATTTATCCTTCGCCTTCAGTCCTCTACACTTGTACCTACCTCACTTGCTGCTGCATCTTCAGTTTTCTAAACCTTTTTTCAGTTACTTGTGTTGCCAGCTCTTTGTGAGCTCCTTCCCAACCAGTGTTAGCTACAGAGGTTTCATGTCACAGCTGTAATGAATTTTTTTTTCTATTCCCTCTAACGTACTATTGGTGACGGCTGCAAGCAAGTCCAGTTTTTCTATCAGTTCACTAAGAAAACTCGTTCAATAATTTTCTTTACATGTCATCCTATCTGGTGTAACCACGACTTGGCTTTTGAAACATATGCTATATTCGATCATTATGAACTACCTTGAAGAAAACGATTTATTGACACATAGTCAGCACGGATTCAGAAAATATCGTTCTTGTGAAACACAACTAGCTCTTTACACTCACGAAGTAATAACTGCTATCGACAGGGGATATCAAATTGATTCCATATTTTTAGATTTCCAGAAGGCTTTCGACATTGTTCCTCACAAGCGTGTTCTAAACAACTGCCTATGGAATATCGCCTCAGTTGTGCGATTGGATACGTGATTTCCTGTCAGAAAGTTCACAGTTCGTAGTAATAGACGGAAAGTCATCCTAGTAAAACAGAAGTAATATCCAACGTTCCCCAAGGAAGTGTTGCTCCTGATCTATATTAACGATATAAGAAACAATCTTAGTTGCCGTTTTAGATTGTTTGCAGATGATGCTGTCATTTACCGTCTTGTAAAGTCATCAGGTGATCAAAACGACTTGCAGAATGATTTAGATAAGATATCTGTACGGTGCGAAAAGTGGCAATTGACCCTGAATAAAGAAAATTGTGAAGTTATTCACATGAGTACTAAAAGAAATTAGCTAAAATTCGTTACGCTATAAGTCACATAAATCTGAAGGCTGTAAATTCAATTAAATACTTAGGATTTACAATTACAAATAACCTAAATTGGAACGATCACATAGATAATATTGTGGGTAGAGCAAACCAAAGACTGCGATTCATTGGCAGAACAATTAGAAGGTGCATCAGGTCTGTTAAAGAGACTGCTTTCACCACTCTTGTCCTCCCTATTATGGAGTATTGCTGTGTGGTGTGGGATCCGTATCAGGTGGGACTGACGGATGACATCGAAAAAGTACAAAGAAGGGCAGTTCGCTTTGTATTATCGAGAAATAGGGAAGATAGTGTCATAGATATCATACGTGAATTGGAGTGGCAATCATTAAAACAAAGGCGTTTTTCGTTGCCACGGGAACTTTTCATGAAATTTCAATCACCAGTTTTCTCCTTCGATTGCGAAAACATTCTTTTGGCACCCACCTACATAGGGAGAAATGATCATCACGATAAAATAAGAGAAATCAGGGCTCGCACGGAAAAATTGAAGTGCTCATTTTTCCCGCGTGCCGTTCGAGAGTGGAACGGTAGAGAGACAGCTTTAAGGTGGTTCATTGAACCCTCTGCCAGGCACTTTATTGTGAACAGCAGAGTAATTACATAGATGTAGATGAGATCCCTCTCTAACTCCCCCCCATTTACCCCTTCCCCCGAAATATTTAGAAATTATATACAACTCCACAATATATGCAGCAAATAATGCTGTTCAAATAATCATATACCTCTGCATGTAGGAAACACAAATACAGCCCAGAACAAAAGACAAGTAGCTATCTTAAAGAGAGTGTACAATAAAGCAATTTAAGTAATAGTTCTCCAAAACAATCACATACAATAAAACACACACAGAACAACTGAATACTATAAAACACACTGAACATAACTCGCTGGAATGGCCCATATTTTTAAACACGTCGGTCTTCCAAGTTACTGCAGTCACTTCCTCAACTATAGCCCTCTTTCCAGGTGCTTTAATGCCACTGATGTGCCCTCACGTTGTAACGACCCCTAAACGTCGTGAAATATCCTGAGCTTTGACAGTAACTTCATGCCTTGTCTTACATAGACATATTGTCTACCTCTCGGGACCATTCTTGAGTAATTGAGACGAAATTCTTGCAGCAGCGAATTTTACTTAGAAACATCTTGTGTCCAAGACTAAAATTTATATGACACGCCTTTTACAACAAAACATGCTAATAGTTGCTTGCTCCATAAGGTGCACCATTTTTAGCGCAAAGATTGAATTCTTGTAAAGCGCACTATTGCGCGAACTTTTTCTCACACACTGCCAGTCAGCTACTCTGTCCGCTGCTGTCTTCCAGGCGCACTCCTCACCCAGAGTAATGGCGTTAAAAAAAAATGCAATGCCAGCGGTGTACGCTATGCTACTGTGCATTTGTCCCAAAGAAACCGTGTTCGAGGCATGAAAACAACAACTAAAACAGTGTAGCAGTTTAAAGGTGTAACGGCTTCCCTAATTCGCTTGTTAGATTTTCTTTACGTTAAATTTTTCTTTCCTAAGGAAAACAAGCATACGTTCACAATTTGGATTGTTGCATATAATTATTTATACAAAAAACAGTAAATTGTTAATTACAAAATAATTATACTTACACCATACCAATAACATCGATGTTAATGGTAATAACTTACCAGTTTTACTGAAAACGTATCACAATAAAGTAAATGTAATGCTGCTCCATTATAACCAACTATGACCAGGATGTTCTCCGTCAAATGACTGTTGCTCAGTTCTGATCACGTTCAGTCTTACTCTACAGCAGTCGCCACATGTGATAGAGTAACTGTATTGTCGCGTTAAAGGATTTAGCATGTGACGTTGTACTTGTGTGTGCAGATACTATATCCTGCAGAATTGTATCGAGATCTGTTCTGTAATCCCACCTACACCTTCACGTTTTGGATACTATCGCACAGTGGATAACCAATACCCTGCATACAGCATGTCCAATAATACCAACCATCAAAAGGAACTGACGAAAACACCGAGGTAAGCACTTTGTTACCAATCTGGAACAAACACAGGTAAGTCAAGACTGCTTTTCATTAAAATCATCTCAACTCAACAACATTACATTATTGTTTCTTTTTTGGCTGCACTATTTATACCTTTCAGTAATTTAGTGCACTAAAACAGCTATGTTACGATTTGTTTCTGGATAGGGAAATTCAAAGCCAGTGGAGCAAGGTAACTAATGCATATCAGCTCGTCAGTGTTGTGCACCACCAAAATAAAACCCTCCCGCTAACTAATGACTATTGATAAAGAAGACTTGCGTGTCGGTTTCTCACGGGTGTCCAGAACGAAGTGTTCTTTTTTGAGCGGAATCGTCTCCAAAATGGCTCGCACAATGAATGTTTCTGCTAACTAATCGAGGCGGCCGGAATCTCCCTCGAACTGTCACGCAACCTATTTTATAATGCAATTCGCACATCCCAATTGTCAGTATAGTCGACACTTTAACGCCACATGAAAACTGCAGGCAATATTCACTAGCGCCAACGATTACACAGCTAATTACTTTTTTGCTCACCTTTCCTCTTATTTCGGTGATGGAGACCTGTTATTTTCTGTAGCCTTGGGGCTTTCTGTAGGTGATTCATAACAGGTGAGCTACCTTAGGACCAGAATCTCATAACCTCTGAAGGCTGGCCCCAGGCTGGTAGAGAACAGGGAAGCTGCAGTGTCCCATGTTTGCACATCCTTCGCTTAGGAGAGCAGCCTGTGTTCCATTGCATTGTGGGAGACGCTATAAGGAATCCTTTTTTGGCGAGATAAGATCTGAAAGCCATGTAGAAACACAGAAATTGAGACTGAGAGACCGGCCGTTCGTCATGGCTATACTGTGCATGAAATTTTCATTTAAATCCGAGTAAGAGAACCTGTAATTATTAATTCGGGAGAAGGCACATTTTCCTACAAGTCTCTACGCATAAAGCTTTCGGTTGGACAGTAGTGAGAAAGCTTCTCAGCATTCCTTTCCGTGCCGCACCATTATTGATTAACCATAACAAATCACGGAAGATTGAGAATTTGTTAAACTTGTTTATAACATTTGATTGGTCAGAATTCACGAAGTCTGCTGCATTTGGATGGTGAGATTCCTACCCGGCGAAACCGACCATGTTTCAGAGAGTAAAGTCTGACACTCCTGCTGTTGGGGCCTCGAAGGGGCTTCTTTTTTGAGGGATGCTTAGAGATGTGTCTGACATAGAGGAGCTGGGCTCAGAATTTCCAGCGGCTACTGCAGCCGCCTTCTACGATTACACCGTCTATGAGTGGTAAATATTAGCTGTCGACGCAACCACTGAACACGAGGGGACGCAAGCTAGTTAAATTTCGTCTGGATTTAATCACACAGTCTTAACATTCGCAGCCAACCAGTTGCACCCATCACGCACATTGGTGAGTCTGTTGTCGTTAGAATCAGTAACCATTTACTCAGTCATTTGCTTAATCCATTATATAGTTTCATAGCATGCTTTCAGGTGTCCACCCACCTGTTCCAAGGCTTTATAAATGCAACCTTTTTCCACATATTAAATGTTTGTACGATTGATTCAGTCTTACGGCAATAATTGAAAACCAAACTGTTACAACGACCATTTCCTTTCTTTTGCTGTTAGATGAGTCCCTTCATTAATACATCCATGTGAGTTGTGGTACCTGTACGTTCATCCCTAGTTAGACCACCCAAAGTAATCTGCATTGAATAAGCTGTTATCTATTGCATGATATTTTTTCTCTTAAATTCGGATGATCTTATGGAGAGCTTGCTTTCCATGTGGATAACTGAGAACTGGGCTTGCAGCGTCACAGTGATGTACTAACAAGGGAAACTCCCCATCGCACCCCCCTCAGATTTAGTTATAAGTTGGCACAGTGGATAGACCTTGAAAAACTGAACACAGATCAATCGAGAAAACAGGAAGAAGTTGTGTGGAACTATCAAAAAGTAAGCAAAATATACAAACTGAGTAGTCCATGCGAAGATAGGCAACATGAACGATGATCTGAACTGAGGAGCGCCGTGGTCCCGTGGTTAGCGTGAAAAGCTGCCGAACGAGAGGTTCTTGGTTCAAGTCTCCCCTCAAGTGAAAATTTTTTCTTTATTTTCGCAAAGTTATGATCTGTCAGTTCGTTCATTGACGTCTTTGTTCACTGTAATAAGTTTAGTGTCTGTGTTTTGCGACCGCACCGCAAAACCGTGCGATTAGTAGACGAAAGGACGTGCCTCTCCAATGGGAACCGAAAACATTTGATCGCAAGGTCATAGTTCAACCGATTCCTCCACAGGAAATCACGTCTGATATATTCTATACGACACTAGTGACGGCATGTGCGTCACATGACAGGAATATGTTGTCGACCCACCTAACTTGTACACTTGGCGAATGGGTAAAAAATTCTTCTACATTTCCCGATTTAGGCTTTCTTGTGGATGTGATAATCACTCCCAAAAAAGTGATGAAAACATAAGAGTTTGTCACATAAACTGCAACAAATGAATGCAACAGTTTCACAGTCGCACAGTTTTCCCTGTGCTCTGTCAGAACATATGTTTCTAACGTTTTCAAATTTTTCCGTGTGTAGACCGTCAAATTCTGCATTCTCCAAGCAAATCTGAACATGTCCTGGAATTTTGGAGAGCGAACTTGATTATGTGTGAGTGCCTGAACTTTGATAATTGTCTGAAAATAAAAAATAAAATTTTATGCTCGAAGGAAGACTTGAACCAAGGACCTCCCACTCCGCAGTTGCTCACGCTAACCACGGGACCACGGCGCTCCTGAGCTTAAATCATCCTTGATGTTGCCTATCTTCGCGGGCGGTGTTCCTGGACATCGAAAAGGCTTTCGATCGTCTATGGCACAACGGCCTAATACGCAAACTTAGTGACGCAGGGTTCCCCGACGGGCTCGTACGTCTCATACACTCATATCTCACGGACAGGAGTTTCAACACTGACGTGCAGGGCAAACAATCGACACGACATGGTATACAGGCAGGAGTACCCCAAGGAAGTATCCTAGGGCCCTTACTGTTTAACCTCTACATTAACGACCTCCCAGCTACACATAACACGACGGTAGCAATCTACGCGGATGACACTGCCATCCTTGCGCAAGATTGGAAGCCGTCGAACATTAACTCACGACTACAGACCGCACTCAGAACGGTGGAGCCTTGGCTGGTGAAATGGCGTGTTAGAGTAAACGTCGACAAGTGCGAGGCCGTTCTGTTCACTAGAAGACCGAAGCAACTGCGCAAACACCAGCACTGCAACCCAATAACACTACACACACGCCCAATACGTTTCCGCGAGAAGGTCAAATACCTCGGTGTCTGGCTGGACAGGAAACTACTCTGGGGGGACCACATTCAAGACGTGACCAACAAAGCTAACGCGAGGCTCAAACAACTCTACCCTATGCTTAACAGGCGTGGCACACTGAACAGGAGGGTGTCTAGGTCCATGTACATGGCACTTATTAGACCCCTGATGACGTACGCAGCCCCTGTCTGGGGATACGCTGCGCCAACTCGCCTGCGCCGTCTGCAGCTCATACAGAACAAAGTACTCAAAATCATAAGCAACGCTCCGCGCTACACACGCATCGCGGACCTTCACCGGGAATACCGGCTAGATACTATCTTGCAGGTATTCCAAAAACTCTCCACACGACTGTACAATAACACGAGACACTCGCGCAACCCGTTTATCCTTTCTCTGGGTAACTACGACCACAACCATAGATGGAAGCATAACAGACCAAAGACATTCATTACTGGCTAGGAACTGAACATCTATGGTCTATAGAACGCTAACACGACAGTACTGGTGAGCCCCTGCAACACAGTTACTACTGGAAACCCAGATGTGCGACTAGCCGAAAAACAGGCAACCGCAGGGAAACCGTACTGTACACTGCACGCAAACCAGCCACACACACCCCCTACACCGTCTGTGAGCCGATCTATGACCGATCGCCCACTAATCCACAACGACCTTGAACTGTTGCAGGGACGCAGCAACTGCAGCAAGCGCCGCAACAAGCCCCAACAACGACAAAGGTAACGATGCACGATACCTCGAACTAACACAACCACACCTTGCATGCACTGTCGCAGATAGCAAGCCGCTACTGCCCTTACTACCCGTCCTACTGTCGCAGAGGTTTTTTTCCCTTGGCTCTTGCCTTGGCACTTTTTTTCCTCTGCCCTTACAACCGCTACCCTTCAACCGTTTTCGACCACTTCTATCTCCTGATGGACCATGTTAATGAGTAATCTTACCCAGACGCATGGACAACATCACAGCCCGCATCCTGTGACGCCTGATTCAAAAACTAACATGTTTACGGAGGTGACAGTAGAACTTTTGGTTTGGTCACCACGTTGGTGTGGGCGTGGAGGGGCCCCATCCTTTGTGACGGCCTATCTTCGCATGGATTACTCATTTTTGTATATTTTGCTTATTTTTTCATACTTCCACACAACTTCTGCCTGTTTTCCCGATTGATCTGTGTTCAGTTTTTCAAGGCCTATCCACTGTACCAACTTATAACTAAATCTGAGGGGGGTGCGATGGGGAGGTTCCCTTGTAAGTAGTTCAACTGGCACCTCACAACACACACACGGTATAAATGCAGGGCTCTGGTCCGTTGGCTTTGTTTGTTGGTCAACTCAAATATTTCTTATGAGCGCAAGGCCAGCTGGACTGCCGCACGGGGTAGCCGCGAGGTCTCGGGTGCCTTGTCATGGTTCGCGCGTCTACCCCCGTCGGTCGTTAGTCCTCCCTCGAACATGTATGTGTGTGTGTGTGTGTGTGTGTGTGTGTGTGTGTGTGTGTGTGTGTGTGTGTGTGTTGTCCTTAGCGTAAGTTAGTTTAAGATTAAGTTGTGTGTAAGCCTAGGGACCGATGACCCCAGCAGTTTGGTCCATAGGAACTTACTACCACCACCACCACCGCCAGCTGGACTGTTACTACCACCCCAAGTGATCTGTGGTGCTGTCCCATAGCCGAAATCGCATTTCATTCGCAAAGGTCTGTTGCGTCTCTTACCAAGCCGGTCTGGCTGGCGAATTCTCTACTCCGGCATCTGCCTCCATGTCATTTTTCAGTGCAACATTAAACGTGCTATTTCCTTATATATCTGCCCCATCCCTTTACACCAACTGTATTGATGAACTGGGCGTCCCTTACAGGTACAGGCCAGATGGCATTGTCGGTTCTGTATCCAGGGCACGAGATAGAATCTGCCGATGCAGTATTACGCCATACTGGCATATTCCTCAATAGCGACCCAGTTCTCTGGGCAACGACAAGCCTTCAGAAAGTTCCAGTGGCACTGAAGCATACAGCAGTATTTCACTTCTGCCTTAACAAACACGCTTTGGCCGTATATATACAGGGTGGTCCATTGATAGTGACTGGGCCAAATATCTCACGAAATAAGCATCAAACGAAAAAACATCAAAGAAAGAAACTCGTTCACCGAATCTGACGCCCCGGATTTCATTCTGTGAGGAAAGCTGAAGGATATTTGCTATCGTGATCCACCGAAAAAGCCTGACAACATGCGTCAGCGCATTGTCAATGCATGTGTGAACATTACGGAAGGCGAACTACTCGCTGTTGAGGGGAATGTCGTTACACGTATTGCCTAATGCATTGAGGTTGGCGTACATCATTTTGAGCATTTATTACATTAATGTGGTATTTACAGGTAATCACGCTGTAACAGCATGCGTTCTCAGAAATGATAAGTTCACAAAGGTACATGTATCACATTGGAACAACTGAAATAAAATGTTCAAACGTACCTGCGTTCTGAATTTTAATTTAAAAACCTACCTGTTACTAACTGTTCGTCTAAAATTGTGAGCCATATGTTTGTGACTATTACAGCGCCATCTATCACAAAGCGAAAAAAGTGGTCCAACTAAAACATTCGTATTTCCTTACGTACTACATGAATATGTAATAAAAATGGGGGTTCCTATTTTAAAAAATGGAGTTAATATCCGTTTGACCTATGGCAGCGCCATCTAGCGGGCCATCTGGTTTCCTCCTTCAAGCTAGACAAGTTTCGTTCTTTGTAGTTTTTTCGTTTGACGCATATTTCGTGAGATATTTGGCCCGGTCACGATCAATGGGCCACCCTGTATATCCCCAGGTCAGCTGAACAAGCCATCACATGTGTACCTGGGCTGTGAACCAACATATGAGCCCGACAGACTACCCAACAGGCCGCCGTCTCCCTCAGATTGACTGCCGAAGATCCTGTCACCGAGGTACTAATTGAGGTTTTCCAGGCTCTGAGCCATTGGCGTGTGACGCTATCAGCCGCTCGGCAATATCGCCGTCTGATGGTTCTCTGGGACATCGGGCAAAACCCAAGAAGTCTTCACCTAGCTGCTGCCGCCCGTCAGCCACGAGCCCCCAGCTCATTTGGAAGGCTATGACTGCCACCACCGACTCAGCATCACCGAGTAAGCACACTGCTTTCCAGCAGCGTGCGTAAACTCCAGGGACGCAACAACGCGGAGACACCGTGGGTGACGCCAGGGAGCTCCCATGACGAGGGAGCCAACCTGCAGCTGTTCAAGCATATTTGAAATAATAAAGAATTTTCATGTACACCAGAGATAGTCAACCTGGTCCAAATCACCACAATTGGGCATGCTGGCCCTCATGGTAGGCAGTAGATGGTAGGGATTTTAAAACCATTTTCATTAGGTTTTCGTAAAAGTTTGACAAAGTATTTGGTAAGAAATTATTATTATCTGCTTTAACTTGCTGTAACCCTGCTTTATAAATGTCTCTGCTTTATATATCACCATTAGTGTGGAACCGATCAGTGGTCAGAAACTTTTACTGCTAACAGAGATACAAATGTGATGGAGGATAGGTAAAAATGGTAATTAACCCTGATGTGCACAGACTTTCTTGCTGGAGCCACCCACACTGACTGCTGTCTCCTTTACTAGCCACACGAAACAAGTACGCCTTGGTACGATCGATATTCAAAAATTCCAGCTATTAACAATTGCTTCGCCAACCAACTCAAGACAATGTGCTACTAACTCGTCGCGTGAGAGCAAGAGTTTCGAGGCCGAAGAAGTAAAAAACGGAACCTTCCCACGCCTAGAGCCCGTTACATTGGTAACTCACCAAGGAACAAACGGAAAGCTTCTGGTGGGAAAGCAAGCAGATACCGGAAACAAGAAACGTGTTCCCTGGCTTAAATTTAAGCAGCCAGGGAAATACTTTAAAAACGACTACTTTCGGTAGAAACATAAGTTATAATCACACGTTATATAAATTAACACTGTCATATACATTAAGCATCCAAAGAACTACAATGATACAATACAGAACACTTTACAAAGTTGTGAAATGCACAGACGTGCTCATTGTGCAAGTATTAAACTGATAGTAATGACAGAATGTGTTTACTCACATTTTAAAAAGGCTATTTTCCTAATTTGTTCTGATTATACTTCACGTAAATATTTAGTTTAAAAAATCTATTATTAGACATTAGCATGAGGTGTTGCAATTCCTAAAATTTATGACAGACTAAATGGTGACGATACTTTCAATGATATATCTGACTCTCTTGGGAGAAATGGCAGTCAATTCTTCCTCAAGAACTGAAACCAAAGAACGTAATGAAGTTCGATGCTGTCATCTGAGGCTAAGTCGATGTTTTAATTCGTCCATAGTTGTTCTGTTATGTTCAGTTCTGGATTCTATTCTGTTAGCCACAAATCATTTCCTCACAGATTTTGCTTTATGATAGCGTGCATTATCCTTCTGATGCAAAGAATCATCGCAGCAGAATTGTTCCTCTACTGCACACAGCAAACAGTGCCGTAAAATTGTTCATATCCTTACGCATCTAGTATTTTCTTAAGCGCAATATGGGAACCACGTCCTGATTGTGGTGTCACCGCTAGACACCACACTTGCTAGGTGGTAGCTTTAAATCGGCCGCGGTCCATTAGTACATGTCGGACCCGCGTGTCGCCACTGTCAGGATCGCAGACCGAGCGCCACCACAAGGCAGGTCTAGAGAGACGGACGAGCACTCGCCCCAGTTGTACGGACGACATTGCTAGCGACTACACGTACGAAGCCTTTCTCTCATTTGCCGAGAGACAGTTAGAATAGCCTTCAGCTAAGTCCATGGCTACGACCTAGCAAGGCGCCATTAACCATATCTGGAGAGAGTCTCACTTGTATTATCAAGAGAAATGTACCACAATGAATTAAAGTTAAGTATACGAGAAGCTCCGTTCTTTTCTTTATAGCTTTCATCACGTATCCTGTTTCAGACTTAACGCCAGTCGGCGTGTGTGTACGCTTACCTTTCGGCTGGCTGCCTTGTCAGTCCACTACACTGATCACGTGAAACACTTCCAAACCGTAACACCATCTCCTCCATAGTTCAAAAATAGTTCAAAAATGATTCAAATGGCTCCAAGCACTATGGAACTTAACATCTGAGGTCATCAGTCTCCTATACTTAGAACTATTTAAATCTAAGTAAACTAAGAACATCTCACACATCCTTGTCCGAGGCAGGATTCGAAGCGTAGCAAGAGCGCGGTTCCGGACTGAAGCGCCTAAAATCGCTCGATCACAGCGGCCGGTCCTCCATAATTCACTGTTGGCACTTCACATGACGGCAGATAATGTTCTCCATGCTTTCACCAAACCCAAACCCATCCTTCGGATTGCCACAGGATATTACGTGAATCATCAATCCAAATCATTTGTTTCGAGTCATCACTGTTCAGTGCGTTGCTTTTTAAGCCATCCCAAGCGTCGCGCAGAATTCGCTCCAGAAATGTGTGGCTCATAAGGAACTACTCGAGCACTGCACCCCATACGTTTTAATTCCCTATGCACAGACAACGTCCTAGCTGGATTCGTGGTACCACTGGAACTCACGAATGATCCCTTCCGGAAATTACTACGATTTTTTCACAGTCCTGCATTGCTCGATGGTCCCTATCCGTCGATACTATTATTTCTACATCTACATAAATACTCCGGAAGCCTGTGTATGCTGTATGATGGAGGGTGCTTCGTACAACTACCAGTCATTTCCTTTCACTCGAAAAGAGAACGAGGAGAAAAGCGACTGTTTAAATGCCTTCCTACGAGACTTAATTTCTCTTATATTCCTCGTCCTTAAACGAAATGTACTTTGGCGGCAGTAGAACTCCGATTCTCTCAATGTTCTCAATGGGTTCCGCGCAAAAAATATCGCCTTCTCTCCCGGGATTCACATTGAGTTCACGAAGCATCACCGTAGTACTCGCGTGTTGATAAAACCTACCGGTAACAAATCTAGCAGCACGGCTCTGTATAGCTTGGGTTGTCTTCCCTTAATCCGACCTGGTGGGTATCCCAAACACTCGAGCAGTACTCAACGAAAAGTCGCATTAGTATTCTTCACGCGGTCCCCTATATAAAGGTACTATTTTTTCCTGATTCTCATAGTAAACAGAAATAGACCATTCGTATTCACTGCTACCGCCCTTAGGGTTTGCGAAGTTAGTACTGGATATTTAATCAAAGTCATTGTGTCAAGCAACACACTATTAACGAAGTTTTCTAACATGATGAGGCTCTTTTTTCTACTCATCTGCATAAACACATATTTTTGTACGTTAAGAGCAAGCTGCTATTTAGCATAAGAACTAGAGATTTTGTCTAAGTCATGCTTAATCCTCCTACAGTCACTCAACGATGACCCCTTGCCGTACACCACAGCGTCATCACCAAACAACCGCAGGCTGCTACTCAACCTGTCCGTCAGATCATTTATGTGTTGAGAGAATAACATTGGTCCTATAACACTTTCCCGGAGTACTCCTGACGACATCTTTGTCTCTGACGAACATGCACCGTCGAGGACTACGCACATTATGCCTGGCTGGTCTTGATTTAGCTACGGTTGTTCTTCCGCGTTTCCGCTTCACAATCACATCTCCAATAGCAAAGGATTAAAATGTCAACATTAGAAGTCATTGAGCTCACCTGATCAACCCATTCTGCTGTTACTGATTTTCTACTGAAAACCCAGTGTCCCCCCCCCTCCCCCTATTTTTAATTTTTATACTGACCGGTCTGTCTCTCGTAACATCTATTCGTCACTTCCGCTTTACATTGGGATTCCCGCAAACTCTTGATGGTGTGCGACGAAAGATTGCTAATTATGCGTCGTAAATTGATTATCCCCAAAGTCCAACCAATTTGACTGTAATCGTTGATAACAGGACACTCTGTTTGGCTTCTGAACGTCTCAGTTTTTAAATACACTGATAGGAAAAAATTGCAACATCGAGGAGGAGTTGTGCGGCAAAAATGAAAGTCAGTAGCCGTGTTCCTACAGCTGAAAGATTATGTCTATTCCAATTTCTATCCGCTCGCATAAGAATGGCGCTAGTAGCACCACTATGAGAATGCAGATCAGGTTTCCTTTAAATGCACGCTGTAGCGGTCGTGGGCGTTAGTTCCTTTTGAGATTGGATGCGGTGTGTTGATGTCAGTCAAGACGCCAGTATCAACAGCCCATTGAGTTTCAATGGCATCGTGTAATAGGGCTACTAGAAACTTGATGTTCCTTTGGAGATGTTGCAACAAAAACGGGCAGGAATGTAGTCTTTGTACATGATTGCTAGCAGAAGTGGTTACAAGAATGTACGGTCGCAAGAAGACCTGGCTTAGGACGTCCACGTGGCACTACAGAGGGAAGACCATCGTATTCGGCGTATGGCTCTGGCGCTTCTTGCCCGATCTACAGCAGCAGTTTTAGCAGCGGTTGCCACCGCAGGGACACAAAGAACTGTTACAAATCTGTTATTTCAATGGCTGCTCCGAACAGCTCCGAGCGACACGCCCTGTAGCGTGCACTCCACTGACCTCAAACCATTGTTATTTGCGACTTCAGCGGTGCCAAGTGAGAACAACTCACTGGAGGATAGGATGGTGGTCTGCAAGTATTCTGCTTTCTGATAAAAGCTGGATCTGCCTCGGAGCCAGTGATAGCCATGTGTAAGTTAGGAGGCTAGCTGAGGGCCACCAACTAACCTGTCTGCATACCAGACACGCTGGATCTATACCTGGAGTTATGGTCCAGCGTGCGATTTCGTATGACAGCAGGAACGCTACTGTGATCATCCCACGCACCCCGGTACGTCAGTCTGGTGATTCGGCCCGTTGTGCTGTCATTCACAAACGTCATTCCTGGGGCTGTTTTCCAAAGGGAAAAATCACCCGCACATCACTATTCTAAGCCAGCATTCTCTGAAGAGTGTCGACGTTTGGCCTTGGCCTGTTCAACACCAGATATATCTGAAGTCGAGCACATATGGGACATCATCTGACGACAGCTCCAGCGTCACCCACAACCATCATTAACTGTCCCTGTATTGACCGACCAAGTGCAAGAGGCATGGAACTCCATCTTACAAAGTAACATCCGGCACGTATACAGCACAATGTATGCACGTTTGCTAGCTGGAATTCAACCTTCTGGTGTTACACCGGTTGTTAATGTACCAGCATTTGATATTTTCAATGATTTGAATCACACTTATGTTAATCAGTAATTTTGAGATGTCAATCACTTAAATATGTTTCCTAGAAAAATGTATTTCCGAAATTTCATTATTCCACACTACTTTCATTGTGTTTCGATCTTTTTTCCGTCGATGTAGTTGCCTGTTATCGTCATAGAGTCGTCTGCTTTATACCCGTCAGCTAAACTGGGCTGTAAGTATTGATATAATACGTGATCTTACATTTTAAATGTTTTAAGTTTGTTAAGATTCGCGATTTCAATAAAAATACAAGATGACTAATTAATAAAGTAAATAAATACGTTAAAAGGTTGTAGCCCTTCGGATAAATGATGGTAGTCAAGGGATTTATATTTAACGAACGTATGTTTTGTTCATCTGGTTAAACACACAAAAAATTGAAATGTTGTTCCTACAAGATATGCATACAAGCATAAAATAACAGTAATAAACAATTGTAATAAAGTTCGATTACACGCGTAAAAAAAGTGGTGGCAAATTGCCTAAAATTAACAAACTATCTGTAGTGTGTGCAACTAAGTCCCGTTCCACTAGACTGTTCACGCGTTAATTGCCAGTTCACAAGAGTTCAGTGTGGTGATAACATTTTTGAATTTCCATAGTTGTGTGTAGTTTCTAACAGGCTACCCTTTAACGATACTGAACTAAGTCAAAAGTCCAAAGCTGCACATCGCCCGACACCTGCAAAACTTCCCGACTGGCTCCCAGATTCTATGTCCAACATATCCTGGAAAATTTCTTCTGAGGTCAACAGAAGGGCCGTCTGGAGCAGAATGAACAGGAATGGCCAGTCACAAGCACTTTTATACTTTCTCTGAGCCAGTAAAAATTTAAAAGGACCAACAAAATATACAGAGTGGACCACCATTTAAAATGTAAAGAATTCGCAGAGACAGTGTAAGGTGGCAGAATAAATGGTCAGATTTACACCTTACATGAGACCCTTACAAATCGCACTGAGAAGGTGAAGATGACACCTAACGTAAATCGAGAGTTATGAGAACAGTTGCCTATCAATATGTAATGCAAAAAGGGATGACTGTCCATCGACGGCAATTAACACACCATTCCTATACAATGCATGTCTTTGAGCGGAAGGTAGAACAGGGAACACGAGTCGAGCTGCTTTTAGTTTTGAAAAGCTAGCTCCACAGTGGTGTAGCGAAACCGCACTGTGGGAGTCATGCCAGCAACCACTTAAAGGGGTGACAGGAAAGAGATGAGTGACCCCAGGCCAGGTGATTCAAGCTGGAGGGCCGCCTGTAGCGAGGGAACGGTACAAGAGCGGAGAAGAAGCTTCAGAAAACTGCGTTTCGAAATTCCAATGGGATACGAACAAGCATTATCGTCCAGCGAGTGCGACACATGGAAAGGTCAATGTACTTTAGGCGTCTGGAACAGGCACGAAACGTCCGATTGGCGGAAACTCACTAGGAAGGAGAAAACTACTGAAGTTCCGACGCAGTTTGATAGAAGGGACGTTGCGATTGGTAGAGGGTGTTTCTACAAAATGGGAGGAATGCTCCTATTGGTCGAAAAAAATCCGTGACGTGAAAAAGGAACCCAAGTGGAGGGAGGCAGTTCTGCCATGAGTAGGACAAGAGAGAAATTTGGTAGGGGGATTCTTCTCTGAACTGGCAAGAAGTGCAGAACGGAGCGGTTAACGCTTCGTATGACGCAGAGAAGAAATTGGTGTGGACACTGCATTCACAGCGGCTGCACTACAGCTTAAATTAGCTGTAGCAACGTTTAGCTCCAACTGTGGAGAAACGAACCAGCCAAATTAGTTAACTTTTCTTGCGAGAACTGAGAGGGCACTATAATATGCACGCTGCTCAAACCATGTGCGTGTATACCGCCACATAATAAGACTGGGGCTGAGTACATTTTATCTCGCATAACAAGAAACATTTCTGCTGGAAAGTTCAGCAAAGGCCAGATTACTTTTGTAGGAATTTCAGTGGGAGAGAGCGGCCTTGCAGACAGCAGCACTTGACTAACCATCCACCGTAGACTTGATTGTCATCCTACTTAGTACCCAACTTTGAACCGGAATCGGACGGTTTTCGTAGTACTGACCAACATCATAACGTATGTGTAGGAACAGTTTTCTAAAGAAACGTCCAATTAAACTTTCATTTTATTGTGGTTAGGATTAATGTAAAGAAACTTCCAATTAAACTTTCATAATATTGGGCTTAAGATTAATGTTCTTTCAGAGAGTTAATATTTAACATTATTGTGTATAAACTTACTTCAATTTTTGATGTTGGCAAGATGCGTTATCCATTGCGCTGTTTTTTATGTTGCTGAGTTGAAAACTGTGTGAAAAGCTGTAATTTGGTGAGAAATATTGCGACATTAAACTTGTCATTTCACCACACACAGTTGTTCTCAATTCAAGAATAAGCAAAAACAAAAGCCCCGCAACCTTACAACAGTACATGGGTTCAAAGAAGAGTCTCTGTCCCTCTCTCTCCCCAAACCACAAACAACGTTCTTAGTCTATTAATTTAGCCACAAATGATTTAAATGTTATTTCTGTGAATACATATTCAACATTAATAACAAGTTAAACGTCAGTAACACACGATTGACGAAAGAGGGTGGATTGCTCTGTAGAAGTGTACCTTTGAACTCTGTTCAACAGCGGCATCTAATTTTGCACATAAAGTATCACTTCGAGGTGACTTACATCTTTATTAGAGGTCGAATTTACGTTTAATTAACTAGGCAATAAATCACTTTATAAACTATACATATAACACATGGGTAAGTAGGGGAAGTTTGAAGGAATATCATGCTGTATTCATTTTACGTGTAAGTGTGGAGGACTCGATGTTTTCACGAGTCTGCATAATTAAAATTAGATACGATATAATTCATTATGAAAGAGACACTGAAGCGTAATTTTCAGCGATGGTAGCTAGTGACCAGAGCTATCATCCTGTACTCCCATTGTAATGATCGCTTGAAGAATTCATCAATTTATAAAGGTTTATGTAATATTGTTCATATATAGTGCCAATTTAACGTCTGTAGTTTGCACAGTTAAATTGTTATTGAAGTTATAATACATGCTTCTTAGTGCCATAATTATGATGATGTGTTTGAATTTGTAATAACAAGATTCTTTGTTTTACTACACAATTGCAATGTATTCTTTATGCGCCATTATCCGCCGTAACGCGAATGCCACCACTTTGGGAGCCACCCTCTTCACCCATGATTCCCACCTCTAGCCACAACGTCTCACAGGCTCTCCCCCACACCCCGAGGTCCGGAAAATCCAGTCACAGATACGCCAGCTGGTCTCACCAGTGCCCGCTTCAGCGCTGGCGGGAAGCCGGCTCGGCTTTGCTGAAATTTGTGGTTTTACATAACCTGTCCCACTGACAATTGACCATAATATGTGTTGATTTATACACCTCCACTTCGCTTGCTAATTGGGACTTAAAGTAACACCAAAAATTAGCTTATTTAAACATATATCATTCAGTACGTTTAATTGGTGTCAAAACGAAATACTTTGTACTGTTCCACGAACCAGCGTGTATTTCAAGGCAAACCAACTGACATACGAAAAAAACAATAAATCAAAATACTAAGGAAAATATAATGAGAAATCTATAAAAAAAATCAATCTTTTATACACATTTAAAATCTTTGCTTTATCTTTTGTAGATATGTTGTGGACTGTAATATTATTAACAAACACTAACTTAAATTGCCCTCAAATTATTTGGCTTGGTGGATTATACTTTATTTAACACGTTTGGTTGGATATCGATAGGTTTTAGCTTCACTACTGGGATGTTCTGGAGTTGGTTCCTGGTGTCTTTTGACCTCCAATTGCCGCCGTCGATTTTATGGCTCCAACAACCAATTATTGCACCCACATTCGTGTCGATTCGTAGCTCACTATCAGAACAGATGTATTGATGCTGGTAGCTCCCCATAGTGATTCAACAAATCAGATCGCTATAACCCGGGCTCTCAATGCCATTCCCAGTAACAAGACATAAAACAATGTAAAATGAACTTAAAATTTCGGCAAATTTCACTCAGTCTGGACCGGATTATGTAACATTCCATCCATAATTCCGTTAGAAAGCATGGTTTTTGTGACAGGAGAATCCAAGCTCTTCAGTTGTTTATATAATTGCATAATACTAGAACTTCAAATTAAATTTCTACACAACATTCTGCCCACTAAATTTACTCATAGCAGCGGATGAGTTCAAACAACTAATATGTACTATATCCACTTCCCCCTTTTACGTTTAACTTTAATTGACACAAGTAGTTTGCCTTACAAATAAAAACCCAATACAGTTAACCCATCAACACATAATGCGACATATGAGAATACTGGACTCGCCTTCAGAGGACAATGGCTCAAGTCCCCACCCAGTGACCCAGATTCAGATATTCCCTGATTTCCCTAAATCACTTAAGGCAAATGCTAATCTGGTTCTTTTCAAAACGCCATAGCTGATCCCCTCCCCGCCACCCATACTTGCCTATTCTTCATCTCCAGTGACCTCGTTGTTCAAAAGCCATTAAACTTCCTTCGATCGTATGCAACATATATCCTATATATCCAAGAAACACGTCCAAAATTCATGGGACTGCCGCACGAAACAGTAACACAAAATTAATTCCTACACTGACGTCAGTTAAGTCTCTAATCCTAAATTCTTAGTTTAAATTCCAGTAACGTCTCTTGTCTTATTGCTTTGCTCATTCCACGCATGGGAGTTTTAATTTTAGCACCAATAATTAGAAAAATTACCAGTGTTTGATTTTTATCTCTACATATAAGATCTTCAGATATCGCTAAAAATTCCTTCCAGAGTCGAGAAGCGCACACACTTTTTCGTAAGAAACACTGATGTTCATAATGAGCTGTATATTATCAATTACATTCTTCTCCAATTGTTTCTCCCTTACCAATGGTTATTAAAGAGTAGGAGGGGGGGAGGGGACATAATGCTGTTGCTCTAATTGTCCAAGTGGTATTGTATAGGGAGAGATGAGGAGAGACAATGTTGCATATGTGTATTGACCTCCAAATCTTCGAACGTGGTCTAGTCTATGTAAATGTGACACAGCATTCCTTCCCCATGTGCGTCTTTCATGCGGCACATTCGGCCCTGATTTCAGTTTTGTGGATGACCATCTGCGACTGCATGAAACAGCGCAGGCTGAGGAGCTCTCGGAATAAGAGGACATTCGACGAATGGGCTGGTCTTGTGCAGTCCCCCACATCGAGTATGTGTGGGAACGCTGCAGCACATCCACGTGTTCAAGAGGCCCTCCAGCACTTGCCAACACTGCTGGTGGAAGAATGTAACGCCCTATGACAAGAACTCGTTACCAGCATTGCAGCACGTGGCGGTGTGTGTGTGTGTGTGTGTGTGTGTGTGTGTGTGTGTGTGTGCGTGTGAGTGGGTGAGTGAGTGAGTGTAGTGTGTAATTTTGGTTGCTTGTATTATTTTTCATTTATGATCTATCTTTGCGTTGTCATATTTCTGCAATATATTCTTGCAGTATGGTTTTATAGGACACAGATACAGTTTGTTATTAAATTAATATCTTCGAGAAAATGACCATACTAAATGTAAAATTTAGGAGTGTCTTTCGAACCAATTACAGGTGCTGTAGCCCATCTCAAACTATGAGAAAGATTTTCCATAAACTCCACCTTACAGTGTGTTTTAAAAGCTGCGGGCCAAACTGAATATTTCAGGTAAAGTTTTGAGGCATCTGAAAATTTCAGGTAATGTTATGAGGAATTAACACCAAATGTACGTACATTGGTCACAGTTCAAGCAGCTAAGACGGTGATTTCACCCCAGGGTTAATTTCAGCTAGCGGTCGAATCTTACGGAAAAATACACTACTGTACAGATACGATATTTATAAAGCACATTGAGAGAATATGTTGAAAATGCGAAGCACAATTCTACTGTGAGCGTTATTTTATCCTGTCGTTTTATTAGAGTCCATGTGTTCCAATATTTCACGAGTTTCTTATTACGTGAAACCCTCCGTCTTCCAATACTCCGGCTGTTCCGTTAAAAAATGGTTCAAATGGCTCTGAGCACTATGGGACTTAACATCTATGGTCATCAGTCCCCTAGACCTTAGATCTACTTAAACCTAACTAACCTAAGGACAGCACACAACACCCAGCCATCACGAGGCAGAGAAAATCCCTGACCCCGCCGGGAATCGAACCCGGGAACCCGTGCGTGGGAAGCGAGAACGCTACCGCACGACCACGAGATGCGGGCTGTTCCGTTAAAGCGTCTAACATCCTAATAGCATTAATTATCTTTGCCCTCTTTACGTGCTCTTGTGAAGTGATCTAATATGTAGTTCAATGTATTCTCTAAGTATAATGTTAACGTGCTATACTGTTTTTCTAGAGTCGCCAAAGAAAAATGGCAGGTCCTATGGAATAATTTGCGCTTTCCATCACGGTGTGGATATTTTCACAATATTTTCCACTGCAACTTTCTAAATATATTTCCATGTAAGTTTCTAAGCAATTTTCAGTTCATAACAAAATGTTATTTCTCATGTTTTGGTCTCATTTCGTATTATTTGAGCTCCAGTCTGTCCACTTCCCATTGTAAGGTACAACTTAGTTTACTGTATACAGAACAGTGGCTTTCAGGGGCCAGAACAGCAGTCGAAAACAGCAGTCCTCATCGCTAGGATTTTATGAATCTAATCACTGGTCCCTTCTTTGTCGAAGACTTGTTCTTTATTGATATATTTATTTATTCTTCACAGTTGAAGACTATTATCTGGAAAGCTAAAACAAGCCATATAAACCACATTTTCTTTGATAGTAGTTATATATTGGTTGAAGCACCTAAACCTTGCACCAGAAGAAAAGTGCGGAAACGAAAAGTGCTATTGATGTGCGGTTTTCACAGAACGGCTTGATAGTCAAGGGCTCGCAATTTTAGCCAATCAACAGATTGTAATAGATCACACCAGCGAACACTCCGCTGCAGAGTGCAAATTTCATTCTGGGAACATCCCCCAGGCTGTGGCTAAGCCGTGTCTCCGAAATATCCTTTCCCCCAGGAGTGCTAGTTCTGCAAGGTCTCCAGGAGAACTTCTGTGTAGTTTGGAAGATTGGAGACGAGATACTGGAGGAACTGAAGCTGTGTGAACGGGTAGTAAGTCGTGCTTGGGTAGCTCAGATGAAGCCGGCACGGTAGCTCAGCGTGTTCGATCAGAGGGCTAGCTGTCCTCTGTAATAAAGAAAACTGAGTGAATGGATCAACGATCAACTTGCACGGATGTCATATGACGCCCGCCCAGAGCAACAGAAGCGAACAGTACCAGACAAAATTTAAAAAAATAATGGTAGAGCCCTTGCCTCGAGTTCGAGTGTCGGTCCGGCACACAGTTTTTATCTGCCAGTAAGTTTCATATGAGCACACACTCACTACAGAGTGAGAATTACATCCTAGATTATAATATGTAGAAAGAGTATTTTTTGTGCAAACATATGTTTTTTAAATGGAACGATGGCCGTTGAAATTAACAGACTAAAAGTATGGTAAATTAGAATATCAGTGATCTTTGTTGCAAGATTGTAGTACAAATAGTTTACCAGACGTCGTATTTAGGAAAGTTTCCACACCGACAATTGTTTGTGCCATTCAACCTGCGTAGGTTCAAAATGGTTCTGAGCACTATGGGACTTAACATCTTAGGTCATCAGTCCCCTAGAACTTTATAACTACTTAAACCTAACTAACCTAAGGACATCACACACATCCATGCCCGAGGCAGGATTCGAACCTGCGACCGTAGCAGTCCCGCCGTTCCGGACTGCAGCGCCTAGAACCGCAAGACCACCGCGGCCGGCCAACCTGCGTAGGTGCTCGGTACGATTTTGTTATGTTTGTTTAGAGTGTCCTTGTGTGCATTGCGAATCGCTAGTTAGTTAGTATGTGACAGAGCAAGCAGTAAGTCGTGAGAGCACGATCGGATTTACCAATGCAGAAAAAGCCGACTTTCTCATTGTGTATGGAGAGTGTAGGAAGAATGCAGTTCGTTCTTGTACAGCGTATGCGGCATGATAACCCAATAAACGTCAACCATTTCGGGAATTATTTGTCAACCACTTCAAGCAGTTACGTGAAATTGGTAGTGTGACACCGACAGAACGTACCGGTAACAGAAGGAAAGACGTTCCGTCAGAAGAGGGGGGAATTAATGTTTTTGTTGCTGTTACAGTTGACCAGCGCATTAGCTCCCGCACAATCGTACGAGGAAGTGGAATGAGTCAGGAAAGCATTCTTCATCGAGATAGGTTCCATCCCTATGACATCTTTTTCCATCAAGAGCTTCATGTAAACGATTATGAGATTCGTGTTAACTTCTGTACATGGACATTGCGACAGGGTACTCCAGATGGATTATCTTTCTTGTTTAGTGATGAAGCCACATTTACCAAGCATGAGTAGGTAAACCGCCGAAACATGCTCTGTTGGTGTGTTGACAGTCTCAGCTAGCTTCCTTAGGTGGAACGTTAGCCTCCGTGGAGACTAAACGTTTGGTGTGGGATCGTCAATCATCAGCTCATAGGCCTGTTTCTCGTAGACGGAGCGCTTAACGCGTTAACGCGCACACGCACCCTCCTAACAGATCATCTTCCACGGATGCTGGAAGACGTTCCTCTTCAGACTAGGAATATTTGCGGTACCAACACGCTGGCTTTTCAGCCCACACTGCACAAAGTTCTACAGCATGCCTTTTCAAATCGTTCGGCCTGTATCTTGGTCGTTCCATTTCCCATATCTGACGCCTGTAGATTTGTTTTCTGTGGGGGAGGCTAAAAGACGCTTTACAAGGGCTTACCAACTACAACCGATGATACTGCAGTCTGTGCGGACATTTCCACGAAAATACCAGCTGGTGTACGGCAGTCGTTCCATACCGGACTGCAAGAGTGTATTGCGCTGCCGGTTGTTATTTTGAACGCAACCTGTGATGGTCTGTTGTCTCGTTACTGGTCAGATTCCCCAAAATATGACTTGTTATACCATTGTCTATGTGGGAATTTCTCAAAATACCATATTTCGTAAACGAATCGCACTAGAATCCTGCAACAAAAGCCTGTGACATTCTAATTGACCCTACTTTTAGCCTGTTAATATTAATAGGCATTGTCCCATTTAAAAAGTGAATGTTTGCGCAAAAAATACACTTTCTAATCATTACTGCAATTTGTATATTGGCTAACAATACTAGCACCTGACTACCAACCCACTATGTGAAAATCGCACATCAATTGCACGTTCCATTTTCGCAATATTTTCGGTGCAAGTTTTAGGTGATTCACCCTGTATATTGTTCTTGTGAAACCTCCGAGCTCACCTTGAACTGAATATTTCTCTTTAACTAACTAGGTAAATCAATTCAAAGACCAGAGGAAACAAGGGCTTGTTATTTGAGAGATGATCATTTGTAGTAAAATGTTGCAGTGTTCAGATCACCCTTTAGGTTGAGGCCATCTTACGCACATGAATGTACGGCGTTTCATATTCGACCCATGCTTTTACGTTCTTGCTATTGTCACACATATCTCCACCTGTATTTATATTGTTTCCTTTAAAATAAAGGTAGTAATACGTAATTTTAGTACAGAGTTATCTAGAAGATGACGGTAGATTTCGGAAAACCTAGTGATGATTTTGAATGACATCATGGTCGATAATGATAAAAAGACCGTAAGTTGTAGAGTAGTGCTTACGATCTGTACACAGTGAAACACGCACGCATGACTATTCTGAAACGTATATCCTAGCAAGCTGACATATGGATTAAGTAGAGACGTTATTTATCGTTTGTTTATAATGAAAAAGGTTTTGAAGCAATTGAAACTGGGAGGGAATTTGTGAGCTGAAGGGTAAAGTGAACAGAATAGAGTGTACATTAAACGACGACGCTTGTAATTAATCTGAATAAATGTCATAAAGACCAATGGAGTGTTGGGATCATTAATTACCCTGTACGCCGTGCATGGATGTTATTCTTTGCCACATTTATTTTCTCTGCTGCTGCACCAGGTTACGGATTGCTGCATACTCCAGCGGCCTTTTTTGTGTCATACGCTGATAAGTAGCGAACTAAACCAAATTACATTCTACGGAACTTGTTACTTCACCGTTACGGATGCTCAACAGTTGTTGTTCACTTTTGATAGGCTATCATTTATTTAAAAAATGTTGTTTACGTGGTAGTATTTCCAGAGACTGATTGATAATATCAATAAAATCTTTATGTAGGTAGTAAATGTATGAACGATTTTCGTTACGTGTTCTGGAAAGAAACAGCTAAAAAATAAAAGGACGTCACCTACAAGCATCTGTGATTAAACGTATTACTACGTCTCAAAGTTAATTTCAGTTCCACGGCACAAGTCGAGCTAGTCATCGATTATAATATGTATATTAATAAACATCATCTTTCATACACTGCGCATTCATTTTTTTGTGTTGTACCAGAATTAAATTTAAAATAATCTTTATCCCTCAGCTCCGACCTAGGTTTTTGGGATATTTCTCTGGGATCTGAGGCAAATTGCGGAACGGCCGCAGTCTCTTCCCATATGTTCCCTCGTGCCACCATCACTCCTGTGGCACTTGGCTGAAAAACTGACTGCATGTGGGTTATTATTTCATTATTGGAACAACCCATTCTACCTACAGAATGGAGAGTGTACTTATCAAATGGTTCAAACGGTTCTGAGCACTATGGGACTTAACTGCTGAGTCATCAGTCCCCTAGAACTTTGAACTACTTAAACCTAACTAACCTAAGGACAACACACACATCCATGCCCGAGGCCGGATTCGAGCCTGTTACCGTAGCGGTCGTGGAGTTCGAGACTGTAGCGCCTAGAACCGCTCGGCCACTCTGGCCGGCCCTACCTATCATTTTCTTGTGGAAGTTGGAAGAGTGTCTCATTTCTACTAGAATCCCATTGCCCTGTACTCAAATATAAGGAGGGTTTTTATGGCGTATTGCTGATTTCACAGTGTCTGGTGAAGGAGAAGGCAGCCATCCTGTTGTGTACCTTCGGTGACAATGCTTACGATAGCGCCTGATGGACTGGCTGTACGATACATCGCTGAACTCCGTCGATCCCCTTTTTTTTTTTTTCCTTTCGTAGACGATCAGCACCTGCCTTTCGCGAACTCTACAGCCCAGTCGTATTCCAATTTGTCTACCAAATGCGTTCGCTCATATACCAGAGAAAACAGACGATGTACTATGCAGCTGTTGCTCTACATGACAATAAAATCACGACAGTGCATCCTTGCCAGTTACTCTATTTGCAAGCCATTTTGAATAAGAGAGCTTGACAAACTGTACAGTGTTTATTAAAAAGTTTGTTGGCTACGTCAGTGGTTAAGGATCGGCAAAATACCCATCTCATTACTAACTTCCCAGTAATTAGCTAAAATGCAGGATCGTTATGGGTGGCGAAATAAAAACGTCGGAGTTCGTTTGTTTAGTACACAAACATATTTATTTCACACTTTCTTAACAAAATTAGGATCAAAACTTCAATCAAATATTCAGTAAGTTTTGAACTACGCGTTACTGTTCAAAGTCTGAAGGACCTATCGTAGGTAAGTTTTCTGAGTCGACGAATTCATGTTGACATTTTATAAGTTCCAATACGTGTAGCACTACACAACTGCAGACGCTTTTAATGTTGACCGACCAGCTACACACAAGTATTGCCTGCCTACCAGCTGACCGTGGGTAGTATTGGCGCCGCCCTTACGATAAATAGCCTTCCAACTGTCTTTGCAAAACTCACAAAAACACATTTACGGTACACATGAAAGCTACAACTACAATTATACATCAGACATGCCATACAGCTCGCGTTTATACACTGATGCTCTTATATGTTAAATTGGGGGATTGGATTACTTTTTATAGAATGATCTACATCTTTTTGCCGTCCGTCACGGGAAAACTTTTCAACAAATAAAATATATTAAACTTACAGTTATTTCCACTGTTATACGTCTAATAAGGTTAGAATTTTATCAACTTTTAATGCCGACATTTGTGTTTTGTTAAGGTTTGCGAATTTTTAGTATCTCGTAAATTTATCCAAATTATCATTATTCCTAATTAACTTTTTAAACCTAAGGAGAATTATACCTCTATAGATAGCCATTCTAATTTGTTATTCAACGTATCCGCTGTATTTACTATTTTAATCTGAAATACGTTTCATAATCATTGGAACCAACATTGTTTTATGTAAAAGGAAGCGTATTATCAAACGGAGCTATGATCCACACAAATTATTCGTGTAAACGTCAATAAAAATTTCTATAAGATTATTGTGTACGAAACGCGATATCAATAATATGAAACGGTTTAAATAAAAGTATCGTTGCAGTAATTTTAACAAGATTTCACTGCCAAGTAAAGATGAGATACATTCTGTTGTGAGTGGAAGTTAGAAATCAGGTAGGCCCTGATTATGACAGCAGAAATGTTCACGTCTCCTTCTTCACAATAAAATGAGTTCTAAATTACCCTATTGAGAAAATGAACATCGTAAATTACAAGTCAAGTAAAAATATGTTGTTTTGGGAAACTTTTACAGTCCCCAACATGTGAAAAGGTCGAACAAACCGTTGATTACGGAAAGAATTAATACTTACAAAAATTTATATGAAGCTTCACCGTATTTTCGACTGATGTATCATTGAAGAAGTCCCATGTGTTGTAACTGACGACTGAGAAACCACAGTGTAATAAAACAGAATCTTCATCTACCGCAAACAAGTAAAAACGTTTGTATATCGTATTACGATAATGTTTAAGTCTCCCACTGTCTGGTTGCCAGATGTCAGTAGTTTCTATCATCCTTTCACTCTCAGTCTTTTTTAAGACAAGTAATTATAAATTCAAGAACTCACTTTCTTGCTCTTTTACTGAAATATGTAACCTGTTTCACTATCCTATCACCCAGGACATTAGTTTTTCTGTTTTCGACTCCTTAATTAGTTTTACAAGTTTCTTCAAGTTTATGGTAACAGTGGCCGTCATGACGATTCAAAGGGCTATATAAGTGGAGAACACTTACGTGACCCTCAGTATATAGATGAAGCGGATGTTGATGGATGTGACACATAGTAGCATGATCCGGAGTGCTCATGAAACATTTACGCCCTTCCTACACTCTGCTTTTAGACGTTGCAACGATAGATCCCCTGCGACGTACTCTTTTTTTTTTCTGAGTCATGAGTCTTCTGACTGAATTTCTCCCTGACTAATGCTTTTGTCAGTGCTAAGCCTGTCTGCACAGTCTCTTCACTAAAGAGATTCAGCTCAAACGGGTCAGTATATTTAGATATCAATGCTGTATCTTCCAAAAAGGCACTAAATATTTCCCAGTGGGCTGCCTTGTTTACGAGAATGTGTTGACCTAGTACGTACTACTGGATCAGCAGGTACTAATCTTCTCTCTTCACACATATTTGTAGAATTCCTGTACTGACAAGTGGTAAGTCAAACTGTTAACCGCTCTGAAATTGTCTGGAAACTACATGAAGGAAGTTTGACAAGAAGGATTAGCAGCATCCGCTTTACCTCCACTGATTACAACACGGGCTCCCAATTAGTATCTCCGGATGAAGCAATGACAAAGTTTTTAATTACCATGCGAGCAATTTTATCTTCAAAATTACCTATCTTCTGGCAACTGAGTTCAGACGTTACATGCAAAGGGAATACGCTACATGCAAAACACAGCTTCCTCAACTTTCACAGCACTTTATTATGTCTTCGATAATTAACACGGATTAGTGAACGTCCGCAAAGTCAGAAAGTACTTGCGACTTAGCTGTAATCTGCTGCCTATCAACCCATTAAAATCATCAAAAATACAAATTTCCTGTGCAACCAATGATACTGTTTAGGAATGGTGATTTAACGCACCGAATACCAAAGAATTTCGTAAAAATAAAATGTGAATAACGTAGCGTCTTGCTTGTGACAGCTGCGTATCGCTAGAGTAGACGGCAGCCTTGGAGAGCCCGTGCTGATCGGGCAGTTCGCCTTGAGATAGTTGTGTTACGGCTCTTGTAAGCATACCAGTCACTAAGCCGCCCATTCATGTGTTGCGAGTAGCTACGGCAATGCAGAGCAGACAGCGTTCAGCCACGAGCCTCACAGCAAAAGGAGCGATGGGCCGCTCCCTACTGATGGTCATCCTCTCTTCTGTTGTGTACTGTTGCAACTGATAAGGCAGTAGTGCTACTCACCAGCAACAGCGTTTCCATGAATGCGACTGGCCTGCTACTTGTGAACGCAGTAATATGCCCTGCACTGGTACCGTGGAGTATTTGTCGTCCTACTCCTCCAGGAGGATTTTCTTTCTATTTTTACCATTTCTTGGCACTTAAAAGGGAACCTCCCCATCGCACCCCCCTCAGATTTAGTTATAAGCTGGCACAGTGGATAGACCTTGAAAAACTGAACACAGATTAATCGAGAAAACAGGAAGAAGTTGTGTGGAACTATGAATAAAATAAGCAAAATATACAAACTGAGTAGTCCATGTGCAAGATAGGCAACATCAAGGATAGTATGAGCTCAGGAGCGCTGTGGTCCCGGGGTTAGCGTGAGCAGTTGCGGAACGAAAGGTCCTTGGTTCAAGTCTTCCCTCGAGTAAGAAGGCCTTTGATTGTGTAAATCATGGAATTCTAAGCTAAATCATTATGGTTTGAGTGGGGCAGTGCACAAATGGTTTAATTCATACTTAACTGGAAGAATACAGAAAGTTGAAATAAGTGGTTCATGTAATGTTAAAACAACAGCTGATTCCTCAAACTGGGGGGGGGGGGGGAAGGGCTATCAAGTATGCGGTCCCACAGGGTTCGGTCTTAGGTCCTTTACTGTTCTTGACATACATTAATGACTTACCATTCCACATTGATGAAGATGCAAAGTTAGTTCTTTTTCCTGATGATACAAGTACAGTAATAACATCCAAAAACCACGAACTAAGTGATGTAATTGTAAATGATGTTTTTCACAAAATTATTAAGTCGTTCTCAGCAAACGGACTCTCTTTAAATTTTGATAAAACACAGTATATACAGCTCCGTATAGTAAATGGCACAACTACAGTAATAAATATAGACTTTGAACAGAAGTCTGTAGCTAAGGTAGAATTTTCAAAATTTTTAGTTATGTCCATTGATGAGAGGTTAAACTGGAAGCAACACATTGATGGTCTGCTGAAACGTCTGGGTTCAGCTACGTATGCTATTAACGTTATTGCAAATTTTGGTGATAAGAATCTCAGTAAATTAGCTTACTATGCCTACTTTCATTCACTGCTTTCGTGTGGCATCATATTCTGGGGTAATTCATCGTTGAGTAGAAAAGTATTCATTGCTCAAAAACGTGTAATCAGAATAATTGCTGGAGCCCACCCACGGTCATCCTACAGATATCTATTTAAGGATCTAGGGATCCTCACAGTAACCTCACAGTATATATATTCACTTATGAAATTTGTTGTTAATATTCCAACCCAGTTGAAAAGTAATAGCAGTCTGCATAGCTATAACACCAGGAGAAAGGATGATCTTCACTATGCAGGGTTAAATCTGACCTTGGCACAGAAAGGGGTAAATACGCTGCCACAAAAGTCTTTGGTCACCTACCAAACAGCATCAAAAACCTGACAGATAGCCAACTAACATTTAAAAATAAATTAAAAGAATTTCTAGATGACAACTCCTTCTACTCATTGGCTGAATTTTTAGATCTAAATTAAGAAAAAAAAAACTTAAACATTAGTGTCATGCCATATTTTGTATAATGTAATATCTTGTACAGACATCTTTTATTAACCTGACACGTTCCACATCATTACCGAGTGTCGTATTCATGATCTATGTAACAAGGATTAATCTAATCTAATTTAATCTAATCTTTACTTTCTTTATTTTCGCAAAGTTATGATCTGTCCGTTCGTCCATTGACGTCTCTGTTCACTGTAATAAGTTTAGTGTCTGTGTTTTGCGACCGCACCGCAAAACCGTGCGATTGGTAGACAAAAGGACGTGCCTCTCCAATGGGAACCGAAAACATTTGATCGCAAGGTCATAGGCCAACCGATTCCTCCACAGGAAAACACGTCTGATATATTCTATACGACACTGGTGACGGCATGTGCGTAACATGACAGGAATATGTTGTCGATCCGCCTAACTTGTACACTTGGCGAATGGGTACAAAGATTCTTCTACCTTGCCCGTGCTCTCTTCCGTGTGCTGTAGTCGACTGACGTCGTGTGTTTGATGTTTGTTTAGGTGTAGCGTCCCCATACTACGGCGCAGTTACCTCGCATCGGACGGACAGATAATAATTGTCTGAAAATAAAAAATTATACTTTTCACTCGAGGGAAGACTTTAACTAAGGACCTCTCTTTCGGCAGCTGCTCACGCTAACCATGGGACCATGGCGCTCCTGAGCTCACATTCTCCTTAATGTTGCCTGTCTTGCACATGGACTACTCAGTTTGTATATTTTGCTTATTTTTTTCATAGTTCCACACAACTTCTTCCTGTTTCCTCGATTGAACTGTGTTCAGTTTCTCAAGGCCTATCCACTGTGCCAACTTAAAACTAAATCTGAGAGGGGTGCGATGGGGAGGTTTTCTTGTTAGACATAAGATACCATCGTATTTGTACTCAAATCATATAGCTTGTACGCATCACGTTTTGAAGACATACTTGTTTCAATACCTTTTCTTATTTTCTTTATTTTTACATCCATCACACGCATTCTCGGCTGACTGTGTGAACTTCCGAAGTAGTCTTCTTCTTGTCTTATTACGTGCCCGTACCACCGTAATTACCTCGGTTCTAATCTTTCGTTCGTAGTTTCTTCATTTTCTTACTTATCCATTACTCATTTCTTGTAATCTCGACACCTGACAAGATAGTACTCCTCTAGCAGCTTTTCTTTACGTTGTTGTGAACCCAGGGACACCCTGCTCGTGAATATTAATGGGTTCTACAATTTTCATGTACACTTTCAGTGCCATAGTGGTTTTTAAGTTTCTGAGAAAGAGCAAATAACTCAGATTTCTCGTACATATTCTCCGTTGCTTTAGCTTATTTTGCATTTCTTTCCGGTTCATAACGTTTCCTGATAAAAATTTCCTAATGTCCTTCAAATGCAGAGACTACTAATTCCACCAGACTCGGATCCGAGAGGACCGCGGAGCAAATACGCGTCGTAACCATCCATCTTCTGGTTTCCTTAAAGTTCCTTAAGGAGATCACAGAGTTTCGAAGGATGGTTGCTTTGAAAAGAACAAGGCCTGTTCCCTTCACATCATAGCTTGTGCTGTGTTTATGATGGTCTTTTCATAAAAGGAACATTAAATCTTAATGTTCCGTCCACAGTGTATCCACTAACTCTCACGTATACAGTTGTGCTAACATTTATCACTAGATGTCATTTTCAGCGTTTGTCTGCTTAGAACTTCAGAGTAGAGAGCAGTCATAATTTGGTCAGCCGCCAACAAAAATTTTCGTATCATTTCTATCTATTTTGTTACACGTCACTTCACATTTCTTCCCCAATTCATAAAAAATTCTGTCCAGTAAATATTAAACATAATAACTGACAAAGGGTATGGCTGTTTCAAGCACGTTATTTTTAATCAGTCAAAGGTTTTTCCGCCAATGTTAAAACGGTATAGCCGGCCGTAGTGGCCGAGCGGTTCTAGGTGCTTCAGTCCGAACCTCGCGACTGCTCCGGTCGCAGATTCGAATCGTGCCTCGGGCATGGATGTGTGTGATGTCCTTAGATTAGTTAGGTTTAAGTGGTTCATAGTTCTAGGGGACTGATGACTTCAGATGTTAAGTCCCATAGAGCTCATAGCCATTTTAAAACGGTATAGAATTTACAGGAACACCTTTACGACATATACTGGTTTGGCCTCCAGTTTATTTATATCTTGAAATATCTCTTCAGTGGTGTACTGTCGTGGGTCTTCCTCAGTTCCTCAAAGATCAGCAAGGTCCCACATTCTTTCTAGTCGTTTGTCGATTATAACCTGCCAGCTGGGACACTAGAACGTTCTTCAGCATCTTATACTTGTCTTTCTACCCATAAAAAAATAACATAAAAATAAACACCCTGCTATTCCCTCCCAATTTCCTATAAACTGGAAACATCGATGTCCAACATTTGTGCTTTTTCGTAAAAAAGGAAGTTACTTTTTATAATCGAATAATTTTAGGTACTTGGGCGGTGTCCAATATATTAGTAGGCATACTTGGAACAACTTGCAACTGCAGGAAGACTCCAGATGGGATATTACATGGTCATATAGAGACTGAAACCAGATACTTGACTGTAGGGCGTACCCCGGAACATATATAGTCTCACATCACGATTTTGTAACGATGAAGTGTCAAGCTTAAGATAATTATCCGGAAAATACAACGTACAAACATGTAGGATATTAAAGTACTGAGGAATGATGAGATGTGTTGATAGTCTCTGAGTCCGTAAATAGTGCGATACAGTGAGCTGTTTAATTGAAGATGAATCGACATCTGCAATAAAGACAGTCACAGAAGTTGCACAGACAAACGTAAGTACAAGGAATCTAACTGCAAATAAACCTTGGGCAACAGAATAAATACTTTAATTGGCCGATAAAAGAAGGACATAAAAAACTGTTCAGGAAATTACAGGAACTGAGGATTGCAATAAATACACTACTGGCCATTATAATTGCTACACCACGAAGATGACGTGCTACAGGCGCGAAATTTAACCGACAGGAAGAAGATGCTGTGATATGGAAATGTTTAGCTTTTCAGAGCATTCACATAAATGTTGACATTTTTATCGGCTGTAAACAGTGAACAATATTGTTAAGTGTTAAGGGTGAACTAAAACTTATTTGTAAACACATAAATATTTTATGAACATAATTAGTATAAAATATACCGTTAATGTTCTTGAATCAGCTGCAATGCAGCGATAATTTAAAAGTAGCATCTTTATTTAAAACATCTCTACGAAAATAAAAAAGGATTGTAAAGAGACGCGATTGTACGGCCGAGGAGGAAGGACGTACTATATGGTACAATATTTTGTTTCGCGATACGGAAGGCAGCCATTGAGCGGATACACATATTTTATGTAAGTTATTCGGAATTCTGCTAAAATAAACTAATTATTGTTATCACAAAATGAATTTCTTTGTAATAGTTGTCACCTGAAATGGTCGCAGCGGCTAATTATTTTTAATAAGCATTTTTTCAGTAATTTGCGTTGCGGGAAGCTCATCTTCCGATGCAGCCTCTGGTCAGCCATTACGCGCCGAAGTATTAATTTGTTTCTCAAAGTGTTAACAGTAACTGTAAATGAGAGAGATTTCGTTGTAAGAACCTTTCTAAATTGCAACAAATAATTAATTTACGTTAAGTTGCATTTTTTAAATTATACAGATTCCATGAGTTCAGTAAGTTTTATCTTGGCCGCTCCATGGCAACAATCGAAATTCTCTCAAGCCTTGCTTTGCAAACAATAAATAGAAATTAACAAAATTACGTTCAATTCAGTTAACGGCAACTATATTTTAGTCGTCAGGTTCAAACACTAAAGTTGGTACATGAATGGCAGCGGCCCTTCAAGAACCCGTTTCATATTTACTTATGCACGTAAGTGAAAGTGATAAGAAAAGATAATATCCCTGAGAGAAAGAATCATGCTCTAACAAAAGAAAAATTCACCTGATAAATTAAATATCACGCGGCACATCAGGAGACAAAGCGGCGGGAGTGAAAATTTGCTAGCCCAGAGAACGAATAATTGTGACTGTTCCCTGTGCACAATAAGTTGGGGCGTTCTCGTGGAGCCACGGATTCCGCTGGCCCTCCCGCCGGGGGTTCTAGTCCTCCCCCGGGCATGGGTGTGTGTGTTGTTCTTAGCGTTAAGTTAGTCTAGGGGTAGCGTCTTTGATTCCTAATCAAAACGTCTTCGATCACGGGTTCGATCCCCGCCACTGCCTAAATTTTGACAAATAATCAGCATTGGCGGCCGAAGACTTCCGGCATAAGAAGTCAGCCTCATTCTGCCAACGGCCTTGTCAAAGAGGGCGGAGGAGCGGATAGAGGTTCAGGGCACTCTCTTGTCCTAGAGGTGGGAAATTGCCCCTAAAGGCGGAAGAATCAGCAATGATCAACGACATGAGGATGCAGAAGGCAATGGAAACCACTGCATTAAAGACACGTAACGTGTATCCACAGGACATGTGGCCTGTAATTGAGGAAGTGTCATGATGATCTCTCCATTCGCAAAAGATTCCGGAATAGTCCCCCATTCGGATCTCCGGGAGGGGACTGCCAAGGGGGAGGTTACCATGAGAAAAAGATTGAATAATCAACGAAAGGATAACGTTCTACGAGTCGGGGCGTGGAATGTCAGAAGCTTGAACGTGGTAGGGAAACTAGAAAATCTGAAAAGGGAAATGCAAAGGCTCAATCTAGATATAGTAGGGGTCAGTGAAGTGAAGTGGAAGGAAGACAAGGATTTCTGGTCAGATGAGTATCGGGTAATATCAACAGCATCAGAAAATGGTACAACAAGTGTAGGATTCGTTATGAATAGGAAGGTATGGCAGAGGGTGTTACTGTGAACAGTTCAGTGACCGGGTTGTTCTAATCAGAATCGACAGCAGACCAACACCGACAACGATAGTTCAGGTATACATGCCGACGTCGCAAGCTGAAGATAAACAGATAGAGAAAGTGTATGAGGATATTGAAAGGGTAATGCAGTATGTAAAGGGGGACGAAAATCTAATAGTCATGGACGACTGGAATGCAGTTGTAGGGGAAGGAGTAGAAGAAAAGGTTACAGGAGGATAAGGGCTTGGGACGAGGAATGAAAGAGGAGAAAGACTAATTGAGTTCTGTAACAAGTTTCAGCTAGTAATAGCGAATACCCTGTTCAAGAATCACAAGAGGAGGAGGTATACTTGGAAAAGGCCGGGAGACACGGCAAGATTTCAATTAGCTGGCGAAGAGTTCTCGGGCTTCCAGCCGGGTGGCGGTGTCTTCAAACTGCGACGTTTCGACGAGTGACATACTCATCATCATCTGGCGAAGTGCCGAGACTGTGCGGATGCCGGTCCCTTTATACCTGCGGTGTGCCCCACACCACCTGGCCGCGGGAGGCTGGGTCCAGAGGAGCCGGCGGGCGGGGTGGAGGGGGAAGCGGGTGCGCCGTTCGTGTCTCCGTCAGAGCATTCTGATCGTGTCTCGTGAGCTGGACGGTTCTTGTTGCGTTCCTGGCGTATTGCGGCTAATGCTGGATGCCAGGCCGCGCTCAGTTGATAGCCTTCGTCCCTGTTCACAAGATTCTCGTGGACCCGTATTTCTATTGATTTTAATGACGCTATCCCAATAGCTCCCGGCTCGGCACAGCACCCTGGTGTTTTCTCTGACGTGTGTTCTCTGGCGGAGACACGAACGGCGCACCCGCTTCCCCCACCACCCCGCCCGCCGGCTCCTCTGGACCCAGCCTCCCACGGCCAGGTGGTGGGGGGCACACCGCAGGTATAAAGGGACCGGCATCCGCAAAGTCTCGGCACTTCGCCAGAAGATGATGAGTATGTCACTCGTCGAAACGTCACAGTTTGAAGACACCGTCACCCGGCTGGAAGCCCGAGAACTCTTCGCCAGCTGTATACGCCGGGAAAGCATACATTCACATTTAAGATTTCAATTAGATTACGTCATGGTCAGACAGAGATTCCGAAATCAGATACTGGATTGTAAGGCCTACCCAGGAGAAGATATAGACTCAGATCACAATATAGTAGTGATGAAGAGTAGGCTGAAGTTCAAGACATTAGTCAGGAAGAATCAATACGCAAAGAAGTGGGATACGGAAGTACTAAGGAATGACGAGATACGTCTGAAGTTCTCTAACGCTATAGAAACAGCAATAAGGAATAGCGCAGTAGGCAGTACAGTTGAAGAGGAATGGACATCTCTAAAAAGGGCCATCACAGAAGTTGGGAAGGAAAACATAGGTACAAAGAAGGTAGCTGCGAAGAAACCATGGGTAACAGAAGAAATACTTCAGTTGACTGATGAAAGGAGGAAGTACGAACATGTTCCGGGAAAATCAGGAATACAGAAATACAAGTCGCTGAGGAATGAAATAAATAGAAAGTGCAGGAAAGCTAAGAAGAAATGGCTGCAGGAAAAATGTGAAGACATCGAAAAAGATATGATTGTCGGAAGGACAGTCTCAGCATACAGGAAAGTCAAAACAACGTTTGCTGACATTAAAAGCAACGGTGGTAACCTTAAGAGTGCAACGGGAATTCCACTGTTAAATGCAGAGGAGAGAGCAGATAGGTGGAAAGAATACATTGAAAGCCTGTATGAGGGTGAAGATTTGTCTGATGTGATAGAAGAAGAAACAGGAGTCGATTTAGAAGAGACAGGGGATCCAGTATTAGAAAGGAATTTAAAAGAGCTTTGGAGGACTTACGGTCAAATAAGGCAGAAGGGATAGATAACATTCCATCACAATTTCTAAAATCATTGGGGGAAGTGGCAACAAAACGACTATTCACGTTGGTATGTAGAATATATGAGTCTGGCGACATATCGTTTGACTTTCGGAAAAGCATCATCCACACAATTCCGAAGACGGCAAGAGCTGTCAAGTGCGAGAATTATCGCACAATCAGCTTAACAGCTCATGCATCGAAGCTGCTTACAAGAATAATATACAGAAGAATGGAAAAGAAAATTGAGAATGCGCTAGGTGACGATCAGTTTGGCTTTAGGAAAAGTAAAGGGACGAGAGAGGCAATTCTGACGTTACGGCTAATAATGGAAGGAAGGCTAAAGAAAAATCAAGACACTTTCATAGGATTTGTCGACCTGGAAAAAGCGTCCGACAATATAAAATGGTGCAAGCTATTCGAGATTCTGAAAAAAGTAGGGGTAAGCAGTAGGGAGAGACGGGTCATATACAATATGTACAACAACCAAGAGGGAATAATAAGAGTGGACGATCAGGAACTAAGTGCTCGTATTAAGATGGGTGTAAGACAAGGCTGTAGCCTTTCGCCCCTACTCTTCATTCTGTACATCGAGGAAGCAATGATGGAAATAAAAGAAAGGTTCAGGAGTGGAATTAAAATATAAAGTGAAAGGATAATAATGATACGATTCGCTGATGACATTGCTATTGAAGAAGAATTAAATGATCTGCTGAACGGAATGAACAGTCTAATGAGTACACAGTAGGGTATGAGGGTAAATCGGAGAAAGACGAAGGTAATGAGAAGTAGTAGAAATGAGAACAGCGAGAAACTTAACATCAGGATTGATGGTCACGAAGTGAATGAAGTTAAGAAATTCTGCTACCTAGGCAGTAAAATAACCATCTACATCTACATTTATTCTCCGCAAGCCACCCAACGGTGTGTGGCGGAGGGCACTTTACGTGCCACTGTCATTACCTCCCTTTTCTATTCCAGTCGCGTATGGTTCGCGGGAAGAACGGCTGTCTGAATGCCTCCGTGTGCGTTCGAATCTCTAATTTTACATTCGTGATCTCCTCGGGAGGTATAAGTAGGGGGAATCAATATATTCGATACCTCATCCAGAAACGCACCCTCTCGAAACCTGGCGAGCAAGCTACACCGCGATGCAGAGCGCCTCTCTTGCAGAGTCTGCCACTTGAGTTTGATAAACATCTCCGTAACGCTATCACGGTTACCAAATAACCCTGTGACGAGACGCGCCGCCCTTCTTTGGATCTTCTCTATCTCTTCCGTCAACCCGATCTGGTACGGATCCCACACTGTTGAGCAATACTCAAGTATAGGTCGAACGAGTGTTTTGTAAGCCCCCTCCTTTGTTGATGGACTACATTTTCTACGGACTCTCCCAATGAATCTCAACCTGGACCCGCCTTACCAACAATTAATTTTTTATGATCATTCCACTTCAAATCGTTCCGCACGCATACTCCCAGATATTTTACAGAAGTAACTGCCACCAGTGTTTGTCCCGCTATCATATAATCATACAATAAAGGACCCTTCTTTCTATGTATTCGCAACACATTACATTTGTCTATGTTAAGGGTCAGTTGCCACTCCCTGCACCAAGTGCCTATCCGCTGCAGATCTTCCTGCATTTCGCCACAATTTTCTAATGCTGCAACTTCTCTGTATACTACAGCATCATCCGCGAAAAGCCGCATGGAACTTCCGACACTATCTACTAGGTCATTTATATACATTGTGAAAAGCAATGGTCCCATAACATTCCTCTGTGGCACGCCAGAGGTTACTTTAACGTCTGTAGACGTCTGTCCATTGATAACAACATGCTGTGTTTTGTTTGCTAAAAATTCTTCAATCCAGCCACACAGGTGGTCTGATATTCTGTAGGCTCTTACTTTGTTTATCAAGCGACAGTGCGGAACTGTATCGAACGCCTTTCGGAAGTCAAGGAAAATAGCATCTACCTGGGAGCCTGTATCTAATATTTTCTGGGTCTCATGAACATTTAAAGCGAGTTGGGTCTCACACGATCGCTGTTTCCGGAATCCATGTTGATTCCTACAGAGTAGATTCTGGGTTTCCAAAAACGACAGGATACTCGAGCAAAAAACATGTTCTAAAATTCTACAACAGATCGACGTCAGAGATATAGGTCTATAGTTTTGCGCATCTGCTCGACGACCCTTCTTGAAGACTGGGACTACCTGTGCTCTTTTCCAATCATTTGGAACCCTCCGTTCCTCTAGAGACTTGCGGTACACGGCTGTTAGAAGGGGGGCAAGTTCTTTCGCGTACTCTGTGTAGAATCGAATTGGTATCCCGTCAGGTCCAGTGGACTTTCCTCTGTTGAGTGATTCCAGTTGCTTTTCTATTCCTTGGACACTTATTTCGATGTCAGCCATTTTTTCGTTTGTGTGAGGATTTAGAGAAGGAACTGCAGTGCGGTCTTCCTCTGTGAAACAGCTTTGGAAAAAGGTGTTGAGTATTTCAGCTTTACGCGTGTCATCCTCTGTTTCAATGCCATCATCATCCCGGAGTGTCTGGATATGCTGTTTCGAGCCACTTACTGATTTAACGTAAGAACAGAACTTCCTAGGATTTTCTGTCAAGTCGGTACATAGAATTTTACTTTCGAATTCACTGAACGCTTCACGCATAGCCCTCCTTACGCTAACTTTGACATCGTTTAGGTTCTGTTTGTCTGAGAGGTTATGGCTGCGTTTAAACTTGGAGTGAAGCTCTCTTTGCTTTCGCAGTAGCCTCCTAACTTTGTTGTTGAACCACGGTGGGTTTTTCCCGTCCCTCACAGTTTTAATCGGCACGTACCTGTATAAAACCCATTTTACGATTGCCTTGAACTTTTTCCATAAACACTCAACATTTTCAGTGTCGGAACAGAAATTTTCGTTTTGATCTGTTAGGTGGTCTGAAATCTGCCTTCTATTACTCTTGCTAAACAGATAAACCTTCCTCCCTTTTTTTATATTCCTATTAACTTCCATATTCAGGGATGCTTCAACGGCCTTATGATCACTGATTCCCTGTTCTGCACATACAGAGTCGAAAAGTTCGGGTCTCTTTGTTATCGGTAGGTCCAAGATGTTATCTCCACGAGCCGGTTCTCTGTTTAATTGCTCGAGGTAATTTTCGGATAGTGCACTCAGTATAATGTCACTCGATGCTCTGTCCCTACCACCCGTCCTAAACATCTGAGTGTCCCAGTCTATATCTGGTAAATTGAAATCTCCACCTAAGACTATAATATGCTGAGAAAATTTATGTGAAATGTATTCCAAATTTTCTCTCAGTTGTTCTGCAACTAATGCTGCTGAGTCGGGAGGTCGGTAAAAGGAGCCAATTATTAATCTAGCTCGGTTGTTGAGTGTAACCTCCACCCATAATATTTCACAGGAACTATCCACTTCTACTACCCTACAGGATAAACTACTACTAACAGCGACAAACACGCCACCACCGGTTGCATGCAATCTATCCTTTCTAAACACCATCTGTGCCTTTGTAAAAATTTCGGCTGAATTTATCTCTGGCTTCAGCCAGCTTTCTGTACCTAAAACTATTTCAGCTTCGGTGCTCTCTATCAGCGCTTGAAGTTCCGGTACTTTACCAATGCAGCTTCGACAGTTTACAATTACAATACCGATTGCTGCTTGGTCCCCGCATGTCCTGACTTTGCCCCGCACCCTTTGAGGCTGTTGCCCTTTCTGTGCTTTCCCGAGGCCATCTAACCTAAAATACCGTCCAGTCCACGCAACACAACCCCTGCTACCCGTATAGCCACTTGCTGCGTGTAGTGGACTCCTGACCTATCCAGCGGAATCCGAAACCCGACCACCCTATGGCGCAAGTCGAGGAATCTGCAGCCCACACGGTCGCAGAACCGTCTCAGCCTCTGATTCAGATCCCCCACTCGGCTCTGTACCAAAGGTCCGCAGTCAGTCCTGTCGACGATGCTGCAGATGGTGAGGACGGACGGAGCAAGGAGGACATCAAAAGCAGACTCGCTATGGCAAAAAAGGCATTTCTGGCCAAGAGAAGTCTACTAATATCAAATACCGGCCTTAATTTGAGGAAGAAATTTCTGAGGATGTACGTCTGGAGTACAGCATTGTATGGGAGTGAAACATGGACTGTGGGAAAACCGGAAGAGAAGAGAATCGAAGCATTTGAGATGTGTTGCTATAGACGAATGTTGAAAATTAGGTGGACTGATAAGGTAAGGAATGAGGAGGTTCTACGCAGAATCGGAGAGGAAAGGAATATGTGGAAAACACTGATAAGGAGAAGGGACAGGATGATAGGACATCTGCTAAGACATGAGGGAATGACTTCCATGGTACTAAAGGGAGCTGTAGAGGGCAAAAACTGTAAAGGAAGACAGAGATTGGAATACGTCAAGCAATAATTGAGGACGTAGGTTGCAAGTGCTACTCTGAGATGAAGAGGTTAGCACAGGAAAGGAATTCGTGGCGGGCCGCATCAAACCAGTCAGTAGACTGATGACCAAAAAAAAAAGTTTAAGTGATACGTCGCGCGGCTGGGGACAGTACTTCTGTCCCGCTAGTGTCATTTTTGCTTCGGATTTTCCTTTGGTCGGTCGCGAGTCAGTTGTTCATTTTGGATCCGGCTGTTTAAGTCTGCAGCGCCGAGTTATCACCGGCACGGTAGCTCAGCGTGTTCGGTCAGAGGGTTAGCTACTCTCTGTAATAAAAAACTGGGTGAACGGATCAACGAAGAATCTAAACGGGTGTGTTCGGACGTCCACCCCGAACAAATTCCACGAATAATATTGGACAGAATGAGATTAAAAAAATGTAGCGGCCTGACTGTGTGGTGTGTCTGTCGCGAGGTACTACGGGGTCAAGAAGTTGGCCGTTGCGTGGTGCGCATGCTCATTGCGCTTGTTATGTGTGGGGTGCTGCGGCCGGAAACGGCGGCGAAGTTGGATTCTGGGACGACGCGTGGTGTTTCGTTTCGTGCTCACCACGCAGAAGAGCTTGCCGGGGAGTCGCCTGGATTAACCGTCCGCCTGGTCAAATGGTGTGTGTTTGATTAAATCAGGTGCAACTGTGTGCTTAGTTATATCTATTAATGGTTAATCGTTGTTGTCTGCAGTGAGAGTTTGGTCCAGAGTGTGAGATGGCAAGTTAAGTCACACATGCCATGATAAAGGGCCTTAGGCATTCCACATTGGTTTCTTACTACTTGATAAAGGTTTAGCAGATATATTTAAGCAAGACTGGCGAGCTTCTCATTATTTAGCGATCGTATGTTAATGGTGGTGCTAAAAGTGCTTTTTAAATACAAGTATCTACACATTAGAGACGAGTAAGGAAAGACGATGCTCTCTCGTAAAATCACACCTTTTTTCATGAAAATGTAGCTCCGCTCAGCCTCGTCTTTAAAATAAACTCAGCTGTTACTGTCGGGTGGTGTTATGGTGTTTCAATGAATGCTTAAGTTGAAGAGTTAAAAAACTTTTTTACACCAGCTTCCCTGTTTTAAATGTCATGGTTTTATGTCTTCCGTAGTATGAATGTGTAAATTCAAGTGTGCTCTTGTAGGTGGTTTGAGTTACATGGAGCGCAGTGGTAAGGTGGGGCGTGCCATCGGGACTTGACGACTTGGCCGTTCCCAGCGAAACTGTGATTCGTTTGACCGGCTCCATGTTGCTCTTCCTCGGTCACGTCTTTGAGTATACCTTCGTTCTTTGTTTCTGGCTCCATCAGGTCGCTAAGCTTGGTAGCCCCTTCCTCCGCCACTCTGGTGAACGTACTTTTGGCTCGTCGACAGATGTAAAGGTAATATCCGGAGTACCACAGGGAAGTGTGATAGGACCGTTCCTGTTCACAATACATATAAACGACCTAGTAGAAAGTGTCCAGTGCTCTTTAAGGCTATTCTCAGATGATGCAGTTGTTTATACCAAAGTAGCAACGGCAAAAGATAACAAGAATTTGTAGAACGACCTGCACAGTTATGATGAATGGTGCAGCCTCTGACAGTAAATGTAACATATTGCGCACACATAGGAAAAGAAATCCATTACTGTACAGCTACACTACTGATGATAAACTGCTGCAGACAGCGTCTGTCGTAAAATATCTAGGTGCAACTATCCAGAGCGACCTTAAGTGGAATGACCATTTAAAACAGATAATGGGAAAAGCAGACACCAGACTCAGATTCGTTGGAAGAATCTTAAGGAAATGTAACACTTCCACGAAAGAAGTGGGTTACAAGGCGCTTGCTCACCAGATTCTTGAGTATTGTTCATCTGTCTGGGACCCCTATTAGGTAGGACTGATAGAGGAGGAAGAGAAGGTCTAACGAAGCGCGGTGCGTTTCGTCACGGAATCGTTTAGCTGGCGGCAGAGCGTTACGGAGATGCTAAACGAACTCCACTGGCAGACGTTACAAGGGAGGCGTTGTACATGACGTACAGATTTACTATTGAAATTTCGGGACAGCTCTTTTCAGGAGGAGTCAGATAACGTATTACTTCCCCCGACATACATCTCACGTATTGACCACAAATAGAAAATTCGAGAATTTAGATACAATACGGAGGCTTACCGACAATCATTCTTCCCATGCACTATTAGCGGGTGGAATAGGGTTGGAGGGATCAGATAGTGGTACCGAAAGTACCCTCCGCCACACACCATTAAGTGGCTTGCGGAGTGTGATGTAGATGTAGATGAGAAGTATGCATTCGGTCTTGTAATGTTGAGGGGCCCTCTGTCATTAGTACCTAATCAGATTCATTAAGGCTCATTTTGGTTAATTGTCCTCTTATTATCATTCAGGATATCGTTATTTGTACCTTATTTCTGAACTGATAAGATATAAATTTTATAAAGCAAGGTTTTATGTGTCTTTGTTACCACGCAGTCTTTAGAAGCAAGGGGTCTCTTTCATTCCTTGGATTTTGTAATATTTAGTTACATTTTTCGTTTGGTAAGAAATGTTATTACGAAGGGAAGTCATTCTGTAGCCTAGTCTTGCCGGTTTTGAGATTGGAAAGCTGGTTTTATTAAATGTTTGTACCAAGAGCAACTTTAAGGCTTATACATCGGTTAAGTAAATGTTCACAGGGTTTGAGAAAAGTTTTATTGTAAATGTTCAAATGGTTCAAATGGCTCTGAGCACTATGCGACTTAACTTCTGAGGTCATCAGTCCCCTAGAACTTAGAACTACTTAAACCTAACTAACCTAAGGACATCACACACATCCATGCCCGAGGCAGGACTCGAACCTGCGACCGTAGCGGTCGCGCGGTTCCAGACTGAAGCGCCTAGAACCGCTCGGCCACACCGGCCGGCTTTAGTTGCTGCTATAATGTGGCTTTTGGATTGAAGTGTGCACCAGGGCTACAGACAAGCATCTCCAAAAAAGAAAAAAGTTAAACAACTTTATTTTTCGAAGTAATATGTAGATGGTGGTGGTGGTTAGTGTTTAACGTCCCGTCGACAGTAATATGTAAAATTGATACATACATAACAGCAGAAAGCGTCCTATCAAATATATTATTCGATTGGACTAGTTCAAAATGTTACTGTTCACATCATTTGTGCGCGTTCATTTTTTCCGTTCAGTATTGATCACGTTATCAGTGTTGTTTATTACTTTATTTGTATCTTTTACTCCGACAGTAATTAAGTGGTACAGATAAAACTTTGCTAAAACAAAATTTAGCGCCTTCCAATTGCATTTACTTCTCATTCCGGCGCCACAGACATAAATGAAACCATTTCTTAAGGGATAACGGATAAATTAATCCTGCTAGTGGAATCGAGTTCACGACTTGCAGACCTGAGGAATTTTCACCACACGGTCTGGTATTGTTTTATCCTCTAGGGTTCTCGTCTTAGCAGACCCAGAGGTAAGTATAAAAACGTATCAGTGCCCTGCAGTCTCGTAAGCTCCCAGGGCGATAAAATAAACGCAAAAATTTGAAATTATATTAGCGGTGACCACCTTACGGGATCTGCTGAAATCATCCGACGTGATTATCGTCCTCTCTGAGTCGAAATGAACAGCGATACGTATGCGTTCTAATTTCGATTGACATTGGCTATCAGCTATTCGATTACAGTTTCCATTTTCTCCAGTAACGCGGCCAAAGGGATGAGCAACTATACCCTGGAAGCAATGTGCCTTGTAACTTTTGTTGGGAGTTTGGTCTCGTAAATGCTGAATTCTATAAGTTATTTTCGGTTACAGCGTAATATGCTATACGGATTTCAATCTGGAAGTGTCCACTTGCCTCATTTCACGCAAATATTTGCGTCTATATGTACGGAGGAAGCTACAGTTCGGTGATTATCAGAGAGTAAATTCTTACTTCCGTAATTGTAACCAACTCGCTTTCAGCTTCCATCCTTTTATTCATTCACAGCTAGTGAGGAACGAAAAGAAAATTCTGGCATTGTTCCATAAAAGCGGGGATTTTCCCATCGTGGTTATTTCGCCACACGCACTTGAGGAGAAACAATCTTCTTAGTTATCATCAAATTAGAGCACAATGTACAATGACAAACTATGCGACGGCTCCAAAGCTTTACTGCAAAAGAGGAGAGAAATCCAAAAGTAAAACACAACACACAGAACTATGCAAGACTATTAGAAACAATAATTACAGCTGAGAGATCAACTAGGACATGCACGTCGAGAGCTACTGGCAGAGAGTGGAAAGTAAGCAAATGTTTCGGAAATGGAGGATGGAATGATAAATGTGATGAAAATAAAATGAGTGTGGATAGAACTTGTACCTATGCGATGGATGGTAAGTCACCAAGCGGGTTCTTCACTGGACTGTAAGAAATAATAATAAGACACTGAGACCAATGGAAGAAAAATAGATGGTATTAGAAATGATAGAGCAATAAATGGTGATGACGGTAATAGTAAAAAAGAAACAATTCCATGGAATATGTGATAAAGTTATAAGGATAGCCTTAGAAAAATACCAGGTGTTCAAAAAGCCAGTATAATTTTGAAAACTGAATAGAGAGGTACAAATTGACACACATCCTTCGGATGACATGGGGTTTTTATTAGAACGAAAAAAACACAAAAGTTCAAAAAAGTCCGACAGATGGCGCTTCATCTGGTCAGAATAACAGTAATTAGCATAACAAAGTAAGACAAAGGAAAGATGATGTTGTTTGCAGGAAATGCTCAATATGTCCACTATCATTCCTCAACAATAGTTGAGGAATAATGTTGTGAACAGCACTGTAAAGCATGTCCGGAGTTATGGTGAGGCATTTACGTCGGATGTTGTCTTTCAGCATCCCTAGAGATGTCGGTCGAGCACGATACACTTGCGACTTCAGGTAACCCCAAAGCCTATAATCGCACGGACTGAGGTCTGGGGACCTGGGAGGACAAGCATGACGAAAGTGGTGGCTGAGCACACGATCATCACCAAACGACGTGCGCAAGAGATGTTTCACGCGTCTAGCAATATGGGGTGGAGTGCCATCCTGCATAAACATCGTACGTTCCAGCAGGTGTTTATCAGCCAGGCTGGGGATGATGCGATTCTGTAACATATCGGCGTACCTCTCACCCGTCACGGTAGCAATTCCAAAACCAAAATCACGCATTTCCTCGAAGAAAAAAGGCCCGATAACGGTAGATGTGGTAAATCCAACCCATACCGTGACTTTCTCGTCGTGCACTGGAGTTTCCACGACAGTTCTAGGATTTTCGGTAGCCCAAATTCTGCAGTTGTGGGCGCTGACAACCGTCGGAGCGTGAAATGAGCTTCGTCGGTCCACAACACGATAACCAATCGTCATCTACCGTCATCTTTTGAAACGCCCACACCGCAAATGCCCTCCATTTTACTAACTCGCCAGGTAACAGTTCATGATGCCGATCGATTTTTTACGGATAGCATCGGAGAGTACGCCTAAGTACCAACCAAACAGCAGTGTCTGGAATGCCGGTGCGACGTGCGACTGCACGAGCGCTGACTTCCCCGTGCATAGACGCACCCGCTACAGGCTCCATTTCTTCCTGAAATGTCTCAGCAGCATTACGCCTTTTGCTCAGTCGGCCACTACGGGGTCTACCGTGTAAACAACCCGTGGCGTCGAACTCCGAAATAATTCCCGCCACAGCTGCATTTGTCAACGGACCTTTACCCGTTCGAATCCCCTTCCTACGGCGATAGGATCGTAACGCTGAACTAGCACATTCCCCATTCTGATAATACAGCTTCACTAAAAGCGCCTTTTCAGGTAACGTCAACATGCTGCGACTGCTGGCGCATCTGATTCTCTCTTTTTTTTTTTTTTTTTTTCTTTATTGAATTTCAATTCCCCCCGAAGGGGGCGGGCTGGCAGCAGCTTACTACGCCGCTCTTCAGCCTACAGAATTTGTGGATTCTCTCTCTCATTACAGCTCCTTTTATACACGATTCTCATGCGCAGTCACCGACGTTTTGCTGTCCAGCGCCATCTGTCGGAGATTTTGCAAACTTAGTTTTTTTTGTTCTAATAAAACCCCATGTCATTCCAAGAATGTGTGTCAATTTTTACCTCTCTATCTACATTATTCCGTGGTTTATTAAGTTTTCAAATTTATACTGACTTTTTGATCACCCGGTATAAAAGACGTAAAACTATTAATTTGGTTGTCACTACACATCGGAAACAAAGCAAATAATAACAATTCATGACAACAGCAAGTTCGGAAAAAAATGCTAAAGTTCATCTACACCTTCCACAAAAGATTAGAAGAAATGGAGACGCCACCAGCAATTTGAGGTGACACCGACATACCAGCTATTCTTCCAGCATACGTAAGAAATGCCCTTGACTAAATAGAGAAGAGAGCTGCAGCGCTTGACATGCTTTTGGTTGAGATACTAAAACTTACTGAAAAGAAAACATGAAGTTAAAATAAGCACAAAATTGTCTCACTCCTCAAGAAGAATAGAATTTACGATGCATGGACTCTCCGCTCCTTTAGACTGTTACGTATCATCAACAAGCTCATCACAAAGATTATGATGACGAAGGGTCGGAAAGATGTCTTAGGCAAAGCTCAACCGACATTCAAACAGGATTACGCACATTGTTGTGTAAAAAACATCGCTTTCACTGTCTACAAGAAGCTATCAACGAAAAAAATTATAAAATTCCACTTTTCCGTTATTGACTTTGAAAAGGCATTTGATACAGTCACACACGAAGCTCACAAACACCTAACGTAACATTGATTAATTCACGACATCTACAGAACATCAACAACAACCGTAACCGTTGTTAACTGCAGCGAGGAATGTTTTATAAAACTTGGTAAAGCAAGGCTACTCGATACCACCAAAACTTTGCGGCCGCGGTGAAATGACAGTGTCCAAGATCCAATGGAAGGAAACAGTAAACAGACTTAGTGGAGATCGGTGCTTCTGTTAGTGACGTAGGGGAAACGCAATGTCTCATTATCGTCCTTGAAGAGAAATGTGGACAAGCTGAACTTACGGCAACTAGCTCATAGGCGAAAGAGTGAACATAAAATGATCGAATAAAGGTCCAAGATACAGTTGAAGGAATTTATACCTTGGTCGGCTGTCAAGCGATAGAGGTCGCGTTTAGCCTCAGACCTTACCCCTTATAAAATTAGGATGCAGTTCATTTGAAAAACACATAATCGTTTCTGCTAACGAAATCCATTCAGTCTGAAACTTACACGTCTAATTTCGTACATTGGTCACATATATTTGACTAAACCGATGTTGCTGTACGAACGTGACAAATATTGGAAACTTTTTTTTATTAAAGATAATTTTTATCACGAATTGCTAACTAGCATTGAATGAATAAAATGTTTTAGCATTTAAAGCCACAAACATGGGTATTCGAACTGTACTTTTATTTTCTTTTTAACCAAGTCAGAATTTAGTGTGCAGAGGATATCTTTTCTCTAATATATTTTTTACTACACTGATCTGGAATTGTTATAATGTAAAATGCTATTATCTTTTACCTACAGCTGAAGTACTCATATCGACCAAAACAAAATTAATTATCAGCCCACGTGTTTTGAAATTCAGTGATAGATATCTACAGTTTTTACCTATATACTGAAAAGTTAATCTTTTTAATTTTAAACTGGAACCACACATTACTGCCTTCTCATACAGACATGATAGAGCGTTCTGAGAAACCTAAGTATTTCATTCCCATCTAAACCTACAGCCATTGCCTGATGGTTTCTGTACGAAATGACGAAACGTAACTACCTTCTATTCGAAGGCACCACATTAATCTCCCAAACAAAAGATACTGTTCTACTTTCTGCGTGATCTATCTATTCTAGTCTTATCGAAGCAAATAACTGCACGTACGTTATTACTCAACTCAGAAGCAACCCACACTAGTTAGGGAGAGACGAGACGTTGTACTTCTGGCGTACGTTACGCGAACTGCTAACATAGACTGTCACCATAGGCCTAGACCAACTCTTACTGCCTTCACGTATCACAAAAGAACAACGATTTGACCCCCATACAACAATGAACTTCATTATAACGCAGTTTGGCAACGTGGCAATTTGTGAAGAGATATCCCGCATTTATCTACATCGGCTAGGTCCAGCTGTGTTTCTCTTAGTGTTAGGCGTGACGGCGGCTGGTTATCATAGAGTACGCCCGTCACCGCCACCTCTGCAGCCAACCAGATAATGAATCTCGTAACGGTCACCAGACATCTCTCCGTATATTCACAAAATACACTCCTGGAAATGGAAAAAAGAACACATTGACACCGGTGTGTCAGACCCACCATACTTGCTCCGGACACTGCGAGAGGGCTGTACAAGCAATGATCACACGCACGGCACAGCGGACACACCAGGAACCGCGGTGTTGGCCGTCGAATGGCGCTAGCTGCGCAGCATTTGTGCACCGCCGCCGTCAGTGTCAGCCAGTTTGCCGTGGCATACGGAGCTCCATCGCAGTCTTTAACACTGGTAGCATGCCGCGACAGCGTGGACGTGAACCGTATGTGCAGTTGACGGACTTTGAGCGAGGGCGTATAGTGGGCATGCGGGAGGCCGGGTGGACGTACCGCCGAATTGCTCAAAACGTGGGGCGTGAGGTCTCCACAGTACATCGATGTTGTCGCCAGTGGTCGGCGGAAGGTGCACGTGCCCGTCGACCTGGGACCGGACCGCAGCGACGCACGGATGCACGCCAAGACCGTAGGATCCTACGCAGTGCCGTAGGGGACCGCACCGCCACTTCCCAGCAAATTAGGGACACTGTTGCTCCTGGGGTATCGGCGAGGACCATTCGCAACCGTCTCCATGAAGCTGGGCTACGGTCCCGCACACCGTTAGGCCGTCTTCCGCTCACGCCCCAACATCGTGCAGCCCGCCTCCAGTGGTGTCGCGACAGGCGTGAATGGAGGGACGAATGGAGACGTGTCGTCTTCAGCGATGAGAGTCGCTTCTGCCTTGGTGCCAATGATGGTCGTATGCATGTTTGGCGCCGTGCAGGTGAGCGCCACAATCAGGACTGCATACGACCGAGGCACACAGGGCCAACACCCGGCATCATGGTGTGGGGAGCGATCTCCTACACTGGCCGTACACCACTGGTGATCGTCGAGGGGACACTGAATAGTGCACGGTACATCCAAACCGTCATCGAACCCATCGTTCTACCATTCCTAGACCGGCAAGGGAACTTGCTGTTCCAACAGGACAATGCACGTCCGCATGTATACCGTGCCACCCAACGTGCTCTAGAAGGTGTAAGTCAACTACCCTGACCAGCAAGATCTCCGGATCTGTCCCCCATTGAGCATGTTTGGGACTGGATGAAGCGTCGTCTCACGCGGTCTGCACGTCCAGCACGAACGCTGGTCCAACTGAGGCGCCAGGTGGAAATGGCATGGCAAGCCGTTCCACAGGACTACATCCAGCATCTCTACGATCGTATCCATGGGAGAATAGCAGCCTGCATTGCTGCGAAAGGTGGATATACACTGTACTAGTGCCGACATTGTGCATGCTCTGTTGCCTGTGTCTATGTGCCTGTGGTTCTGTCAGTGTGATCATGTGATGTATCTGACCCCAGGAATGTGTCAATAAAGTTTCCCCTTCCTGGGACAATGAATTCACGGTGTTCTTATTTCAATTTCCAGGAGTGTATATTAAGAGCATTTAGGTTACACATTAATTATTTCCAAAACTTTATTCATTCTATTCTTATACATTCTTAGATGTATACGTGTCCTGTCGCGAAAAACTTGGAATATACGATTTTCTCTCAATAACACGATCTGTCCACAAGTGAGGCCCTACAGTACCTCGCAAAAATATAACTAGGAGTAGCAACGGACAATGTCAGTTTCTAAAAATGATTACGTATATAGATTAATAGATTCATGCACAGCGTTTGTATTGACGGGCAGTTTCCCAGACACCCAGGGCCTTCCGTGTTTGATGTAGAACACGGATCTTGGTGCGTCACAAACACAGCACATTATTCAAAGTATCCTTTCTCCGTGTAAGTATTGCAATTTTTGTTATGCAGCACATTTTATAGTGTTAAACTGTTGGATATCTGTCCATGGTAACGAATAAATGCTAAAATACTATACAACGTATCACCTATACATCTTAAACTCACATACAAGCAGCTTCAACACTGCTATCAAACTATTACATCAAAAATACTTTAATTTCAGCATCTTCTATAAGTTTTCTAATCTGAATGTATGCAATGTGGGAATTGTATCAATTTTAAATAATAGAACTTTGTGACCTATGGAAAGTTCTTAAGATACCAACTTCCAATTTTCCAGTATTAATTACTGCATTTTTTTCGATGTACTGAACTAGTATTTTTGCAAAAAAATATATCATGAGGTATGTTGTGACATTTATCAAATTCTTAATTTTTATGGCAGGATGTTGTGAATAAGTGAAGATTAAAACTAAATAACGTAGAATACAAAATTGTTAAGGCTTTCGTGGCCACTTGTTGACAAATTGCCTATTGGCTTCTGTCTCGGGTTCTTCGGCCGACGTTCATCTAATGATTTTTCTGACGTTTCGCCAGCACGAGTGGCTGCCATTGTCAAAGCTTTACCCTCCATTGCCGGTGGTGAACTGGAGGCGAGCTCGCGGCCGCAGACTATACTTTAATGGCCCCCTATCCCTGCACTCCTCCGTTAAAATTTGTTACGGCATCAGACACAATGAAAATTTCCAATTGTGTTTTCTACAGGAGATATACAATACTTATCAGCGTTCATCATAGGCTTGAACCGGAGACTTTGGTGTGTTTTCGTCCATTTGTTGTCAGATTTGTAGCCCTTCTTTGCAACAGATACTTTATACAATTCACTAAAGTTCTGCGACAGCTGTTTTCGTAGACGTTGAATACTTTGTAGGTAAGTTGTAGTGAATCGTAATGACGTGGTCCCGACCCCCCCCCCCCCCCTACCACGTCCATCCCCGCCCCCAACCCGGTCCACCCCTGCCCCCGATTGACGTCACGTGTTTTTCTCAGCCTGCACATGGGCTCCAGCCCCCTTCCCCTCTCACCATACCACCTCCCCCAACCTACCCTATTTGCAGGAATTTCGAATTTTGGCGGGAAATTCTAATTTTGACAGGAATTTCTTTGTCCCAGAGCTGTGGTGACATCCTACCCCACCCCCAACCCAGGAATTGGCGGGAAATTAAAATTGGCGGTATCTTTTCGGAGACTCCAACCCTTGTCCTCGTGGACGGGAAGTTCAAGTGCGCTCCTAACACAATTATACCACCACAGGGGCTTGAAATTGACGGGAAATTAAAAATGGTTGTACCCTCCTACTGGATTGAAGGCACAATTGCACCCCTTCAACACATGGCAACTGTTCAGATGCGGAGAAGCAAGGTTAGGTTAGTGTACTTTATTTATTTTGGTCAGAAAACTGATGCAAATATCGAACCTAATTACGTAATTAATCATAAAGATCGGGCCTAATTACACAACCATATGCATAGTGAACCGTGATTTATTTTCAAAGAATATTCTTAAGAATTTATTTTATTTACTAGCGATTCATCAAGAACATTAATACATTTAATCACACTATGTAAGCATGGATGTAGTTGCCAGGGAGTAACTGATGAAATCATAACCAAATTCCTTTTAACAAATGGGAATTTTATTCCCCTTAATAGTGCCTAAAAGCATTTGTTTAAAGAAACAGATTTAAAATTATAATCAGAAAGCACCCTCTAAATATCAAAGTTACAATTTCTTCAGAGGCAGAAAGAAACAAGTTTTGACTGTATGAGCTTTTGGGCAGAGAACCTTGCTGCTCCCTTTTGATACGGCCGTAGTTACGACCGCTCACAACAGCCTCTGAAAGACTACACTGCTGCAGATCTGCAACACACCAGATAACTTTAAACCAAGAGTTTCAACAATTTACACAAGCACACAAACTATGCACCCCCGGTAGGAGGGATGGAAATGGTACAAAACACTAACAATTAAAATATTAACCTTGCCACAAAAGTGGCAACTTGATTTTAACTTCTAAGAAAAGTCTTGCGGTGAAAGAGTGGCAACTCTATATACATAAATGATAATTTAAATAAAAGCCCATGAAATGCAATCTTATATAAAATTCTACAAGTTTGGCCAAACAATAGTTAATATGCTCTACAGTACACACATACCGCCTCCCAAGATCATAGGCAATAATATCAAAGTTCCCAAAGATCAAAACATATTTCAGGTATTAGGCCGTTACACTCCAAGCAATAAAAGAGTTAACACACCAAATCAGGCAAACATGACAGAGGCAGCTACTAACGTACGGTAGATTGATGGGGAGATTGTGGAACAACCGGAATCGCAGGTTGCTCTAACCCGCCCTACTCCACAAGGGAAAAACGGACCACCCAGCTCATAAATAACCACCTTCTCGCGGGTGGGCAATCGGAGAAGAATGGTGGGACGACCCCAAAGCAAAAAGGCTGGTGACCTCACCAAGAAAACAAGTATAATTTAACAAGAATAAATCAAACAACATATCACCAATCACGTAACTTCTAATTATTTGCGATTTCTCGAGAAGACCTGGCGCAGCATACCCAAATCGCTCTCCCGAACAGTCCGCTACCAGCCGCTTCAACGGACGCAGGAAGGCGCGCAGATCTCCCGTCTCACGGCGTCGTAACTCGCACCGGCCAGACTGATGTCGTGGGTTGACTCCTGTTACTCTCGTGTCGACCGCGAAGTCACTACACCTCGCTACACGCCGCGGCCCACTGGACTCATGTGGCGACCTCACATGCGCCGGCGCTCAAGACGGACATGTCATCTTGTGTCTCAGCGCGCGACCGACCAACCGATCGAGCCAACTCTTGCCTGAGCAAATTCGAGCAGACTGGCGGCCTAACACGCAGACTCAATGCACGAACTAAGCCCCGACCGGGCGACCACTCGCTGAGTTCTCTTACTGGCGGAGTGGAAAGACTCATTTTGCCGGCTTTAAAGGTTGAGCCGAACGACAGACACTGTCCAACAGATGCGGACGAGAGACAGACCTAGAATGACCGACTGGCGGGCTCATAGCGCCCCTTAAATGCACGTGAATAGCCAACCTTTCCCCTTTCCCACCAGAGGGAGACACCAAAGCTGCGATTACCACAGCGGTGCCACCGCTACAAACGGAGGGCGACTGCTTCACACTACGTACTGCGGCGCGCTCTTCAAAACAGCAATTTTTACCACGGCTCACATAGCGCTACATAAGGATGGCATAAAATCGCAGTACAACTCAAAAACTGACGATCCATACAACTGGTGCTATCCTACTGGGAAAAAATAGCACTCGAAGCAAGTGACACACACAACTTTATCATTCACCTACTAGCTAGTGGGAAAAAGGCAGTGGTGTAAGGTACTAACTTTATTCTTTTTGGCGGTAAATACATTCAACTGACGAGATGCTGGTGTTGGACAGAAAGGAGTTTAGAAAGAGTATTACCTGTAAGCATACAGATCTATCGCTGTTTGATGTCAGAGTTCGCTACTGACGCCTGCTCAAAAACCACCCTTCAGCTCAGGTAATCGAAGCCAATACACGATACCATAAATTATGGGTAAAATGGGTCACAGTTCTAATTACACTTCGAAATCGTCCTGAAAAAACCAGCACTCATAATGAACAGGGCATAATGCACCACATGTTTTGGGAAAATCGTCGTCCTACAAAAAAATGGTTCAAATGGCTCTGAGCAGTATGGGACTTAACTGCTGTGGGCATCAGAGCCCCCTAGAACTTAGAACTACTTAAACCTAACTAACCTAAGGACATCACACACATCCATGCCGAAGGCAGGATTCGAACCTGCGACCGTAGCGGTCGCGCGGTTCCAGACTGAAGCGCCTGGAACCGCTCGGTCACTCCGGCCGGCAAATCGTCGTCCTAAAAGACTGCAAAGGGGTGGTAGTTGAACATTCGTTCTCCTCAATGTACAACCACAAATTGCTTAAAACTGAGGCCCTCTCCCCTCTCTCCCTCCCTCCATCCACATGCTTCTTCGAACGGCCAGCTGCTCCGCCGAGCGCCTAGCGGCACGTGCGGCCCGCTGTCCGCCCTTTTCTGTCTTTCTGCAGCTTAACTGCCGACGCCTCTACAGGCGCAGGTCTCACCAGGCCCTCCGCGGTCACTCGCAACACGCAGCATGCCTTAAGGCGGCTGTCCAGACAACACAAAAGGGAAATTTAGTATCACAACCCCGTCCATCTGGAGAACGCTCCAGATAGCTTTTTCGAAAGCCGGCTGCTTGCGAAACAGGAAGCCTCTTCCACCTAAAGAGAGCGCAGCCTGACATCACAGTGCCTTCAGTACTTCCACCACGCCCTTCTGAGCAGTAGACAATTTAACATCAACGCTATTCCTATAATAAAGCAACTATAAAGACGCCTGCCGGAGTGGCCGAGCGGTTGTAGCCGCTACAGTCTGGAACCGCACGACTGGTACGGTCGCAGGTTCGAATCCTGCCTCCGGCATGGATGTGTGTGATGTCCTTAGGTTAACAAACTGCCTATTGGCTTCTGTCTCGGGTTCTTCGGCCGACGTTCATCTAATGATTTTTCTGACGTTTCGCCAGCACGAGTGGCTGGCATTGTCAAAGCTTCACCCTCCATTGCCGGTGGTGAACTGGAGCCGAGCTCGCGGGCGCAGACTATATGTACCTGGCGCGCCAACGTCCGAGGGCTTCTCCGCGGTCATTTCCGGTGCGGTTCTCCTCTTGCTACCTGCGACGGTCGTTCGCTGCAGTACGGGAAGCCAGGATCCGTTGACCTTAAGGCTTTCCTCTTTCTTGATCAAACTGTTCGCGTGTTTTTGTATTTCTACAGCTTCTCTGAACAAGCGCGTGTGATAGTGGTTCTCTACAGCCAGAACTTCCGTGTCGGCGAATTTTATTACGTGGTCGGTCTCATTCAGTGCGTGTTCTGCCACGGCCGATTTCTCCACCTGCCCCAACCTGCAATGTCGCTTATGCTCCTTGATCCTGGTGTTAATGGATCGTCCAGTCATCCCGACATAAACTTTTCCGCATGTGCATGGTATGCGGTATATTCCCGACATTGAAAGTGGGTCTCTTTTCTCCTTCGCCGATCTAAGACACTCTTTGATCTTCCTTGTCGGTTTGAAGATCGTCTTTACGCCATGTTTGCGCAATATACGGCCGATTCTGTCCGTCACTCTGGGAATGTATGGCAGAAAGGCCGTACCCGCCATTTCTTTTTCTGGTTCCTTGCTTCGCCGAGTGTTTGGCTCAGTTACACTTCTAATATAATTTGTGGAGTACCCATTGCTCCTCAGGACTGTTTCCAGGTGTTGCATTTCTCGTTTGAGGTGTTGCGGCTCACATATTCGTCCTGCTCTCGTTACGAGCGTACTAATCATGCCCCTTTTCTGGCTCGGGTGGTGGTTTGACAGTTTGTGCAGGTATCGGTCCGTGTGAGTCGGTTTTCGATACACGCTGTGTCCCAGGTTTTCGCCGTCCCTTGTGACCAGCACATCTAGAAATGGCAGTTTCTTGTCCTTTTCTACTTCCATGGTAAATGTTATGTTGGCATGGAGGCTGTTCAAGTGTCTTAGGAAGTCACCGAGCTGTTCTTCACCATGGCTCCACACCACGAAAGTATCATCGACGTACCTGTACCACACCTTAGGTTTGCAAGTGGCCGAGTCCAGTGCCTGTGCTTCGAATTGTTCCATGAAGAAGTTGGCCACCACTGGACTGAGAGGACTACCCATGGCGACGCCTTCCAGCTGTTCGTAGAAATCGCCATTCCACGTGAAATAGCTCGTGGTGAGACATGCATGGAAGAGCTTTCTGATGTCTAGCGGGAAAATGGAACCGATGTGCTCCAGAGCGTCACTGAGTGGCACTTTCGTAAATAACGAAACAACATCAAAGCTGACCAGGATGTCGTTTGGTGCAAGTTTCAGTTTCTTCAGCTTCCCAATGAAATGTCCTGAGTCCTTAATGTATGTGTCGGTCTTCCCCACGTGTGGTTGGAGCAGAGAGGCCAAGTGTTTTGCCAGCTTATATGTCGGTGATCCAGGAGCGCTAACGATCGGTCTCAGTGGAACGTTGTTCTTATGGATCTTGGGCAATCCATACAGCCGAGGTGGTAGGGCTTCTGTGTTGCGCAGGTTTCTCTGTATGTCCGCCGGCAGAGAAGACGCCTTGATCAATCGATTCGTATTCCGTGTGATACGTTGCGTCGGATCTGCGCTTAGTTTTCGGTACGTCGTCGGATCTAATAGGTCTCGGATCTTTTGCTCATAATCTTCGGTCTTCATTACGACGGTCGCATTCCCCTTATCGGCAGGCAGTACCAATATACTCTTGTCGGCGTTGAGATTCTTAATGGCTTGTACCTCTTCTTTCTTCAGGTTGCAAGCTGGCGGTTTTGCTCGGCGCAGTATCCTGGCTGTTTCCGTGCGTATTTCCTCTGCCCTTTCACAAGGAAGGGCACGAATGGCTGCTTCGGTGTTGGCAATGATGTCCTCCATAGGTATGGTTCTCGGGATGATAGCGAAATTCCCTCCTTTTTGAAGAACAGACACTTCCGCTTCGGTCAATTGTCGTTCAGTGAGGTTGACCACTGTGTGTGACATGTCGGGAGTCGCCTTGTCGGTCTGCTTCCGGCATCTTTCAAACTTTTTCTTCTGTCGCTCGGTGCAGCGCTCGAGTTCGTTCTGCATGCTCCTGTGAGTGATGCTGTCGATCTTGTCCCAGTCGTCTCGATGCATTCTGCTACTTAGTTGATAGAAAATGTCCAGAAGTTCCTGATCCGTTCTTGCCAAGTCTCTCCGTGTTGTATGTATTCGCTCACGAAGAAAAGCTCGTTCCATTCTGTCGTAGATACGATGTGCTTGGGCGGTGGTGAATAGGCGCTTGCATCTCAAGAACTTCGGTGTAGCACATTCATCTCGGCACCGTGACAGAAAGGCGAGAGATGACATCAGTCGCGCTTTCTTCTTCCGTCGTTGGTCAAGGCGTCGGTACAATCTGCAAATCTCCTCCCCGTAGAGGCGTAATACAAAATTGTTGAGGCTTTCGTGGCCACTTGTTGACAAACTGCCTATTGGCTTCTGTCTCGGGGTCTTCGGCCGACGTTCATCTAATGATTTTTCTGACGTTTCGCCAGCACGAGTGGCTGGCATTGTCAAAGCTTCACCCTCCATTGCCGGTGGTGAACTGGAGCCGAGCTCGCGGGCGCAGACTATATGTACCTGGCGCGCCAACGTCCGAGGGCTTCTCCGCGGTCATTTCCGGTGCGGTTCTCCTCTTGCTACCTGCGACGGTCGTTCGCTGCAGTACGGGAAGCCAGGATCCGTTGACCTTAAGGCTTTCCTCTTTCTTGTTCAAACTGTTCGCGTGTTTTTGTATTTCTACAGCTTCTCTGAACAAGCGCGTGTGATAGTGGTTCTCTTCGTTATTTACGAAAGTGCCACTCAGTGACGCTCTGGAGCACATCGGTTCCATTTTCCCGCTAGACATCAGAAAGCTCTTCCATGCATGTCTCACCACGAGCTATTTCACGTGGAATGGCGATTTCTACGAACAGCTGGAAGGCGTCGCCATGGGTAGTCCTCTCAGTCCAGTGGTGGCCAACTTCTTCATGGAACAATTCGAAGCACAGGCACTGGACTCGGCCACTTGCAAACCTAAGGTGTGGTACAGGTACGTCGATGATACTTTCGTGGTGTGGAGCCATGGTGAAGAACAGCTCGGTGACTTCCTAAGACACTTGAACAGCCTCCATGCCAACATAACATTTACCATGGAAGTAGAAAAGGACAAGAAACTGCCATTTCTAGATGTGCTGGTCACAAGGGACGGCGAAAACCTGGGACACAGCGTGTATCGAAAACCGACTCACACGGACCGATACCTGCACAAACTGTCAAACCACCACCCGAGCCAGAAAAGGGGCATGATTAGTACGCTCGTAACGAGAGCAGGACGAATATGTGAGCCGCAACACCTCAAACGAGAAATGCAACACCTGGAAACAGTCCTGAGGAGCAATGGGTACTCCACAAATTATATTAGAAGTGTAACTGAGCCAAACACTCGGCGAAGCAAGGAACCAGAAAAAGAAATGGCGGGTACGGCCTTTCTGCCATACATTCCCAGAGTGACGGACAGAATCGGCCGTATATTGCGCAAACATGGCGTAAAGACGATCTTCAAACCGACAAGGAAGATCAAAGAGTGTCTTAGATCGGCGAAGGAGAAAAGAGACCCACTTTCAATGTCGGGAATATACCGCATACCATGCACATGCGGAAAAGTTTATGTCGGGATGACTGGACGATCCATTAACACCAGGATCAAGGAGCATAAGCGACATTGCAGGTTGGGGCAGGTGGAGAAATCGGCCGTGGCAGAACACGCACTGAATGAGACCGACCACGTAATAAAATTCGCCGACACGGAAGTTCTGGCTGTAGAGAACCACTATCACACGCGCTTGTTCAGAGAAGCTGTAGAAATACAAAAACACGCGAACAGTTTGAACAAGAAAGAGGAAAGCCTTAAGGTCAACGGATCCTGGCTTCCCGTACTGCAGCGAACGACCGTCGCAGGTAGCAAGAGGAGAACCGCACCGGAAATGACCGCGGAGAAGCCCTCGGACGTTGGCGCGCCAGGTACATATAGTCTGCGCCCGCGAGCTCGGCTCCAGTTCACCACCGGCAATGGAGGGTGAAGCTTTGACAATGCCAGCCACTCGTGCTGGCGAAACGTCAGAAAAATCATTAGATGAACGTCGGCCGAAGAACCCGAGACAGAAGCCAATAGGCAGTTTGTCAACAAGTGGCCACGAAAGCCTCAACAATTTTGTGTCCTTAGGTTAGTTAGGTTTAAGTAGTTCCAAGTTCTGCGGGACTGATGACCTCAGTTGTTAAGTCCCATAGTACTCAGAGCCATTTGAACTATAAAAAAGGGAAACACAATAGTGACGATAATAAATGTCCTCTTTCTATGAAAATGGGCAAAGTCCATTTTCTTTTTAGTTTTATGAACAAAATTGGCATAGCGTTTATGCTCAACTGCAAGGTACAATTCGCATCTGATTATTTTGCGACGTCCAGCGAAGTGCACTGCTGCTAGTCACAAATGTTCAGCAGAGACATTTCCACCATGCGTAAAATCAGGAAAAGAAAACCTCGACTATTTTGCTACCAAAATTATCGATCACCGCAGAATGTCCTCATTATCTCGAAACCGTCATTGGAGTAAAGAAAAAGCGATAATATAAATTCCAAAGAAAAAAATAATCTATATCCAGCAATTTCTTTCAGCTTGTTGAACAAATTACACGACTTGAGAGGGTCTCCCGCGTTCAAAGTCCGTAAATACACTGTCATGCACGTGTGTATTACAAACATTTCAATCAATCTTTCACGCCATTGGCTCATATGTCGAGAAAAACACTTTCATTTTATGTTCGACAGTAGTAATCTATAATTCAAGAGAACGTAGCTGTTTTGTACACTATGACAGGTCCCCTTTTACCAGTGCGATGCTATATCACAGCAGCATTTACGAAACAAATTGTGATAGCCTGTCTCGCCCTGTGTAGGTGGGAGATGGAAATTTCGTTAGAAGATAGCGCCGCAACGAGAGAAAAAAAAAAACATCTGTCAAAAAGCATTCCTTGGAGCTCTAGCCTTCTCCTCCACCCACCAGGTGGCACGTCATTGATAAAAATTTGATAGGCAAAATAATTAAATTGATCATGAGAGTCAGTGTGCATGCTGAGTAATTATTTTTTTCAGTAGTCCGATTACAGTCACCAGAAAGGTCCATTGGGAATGTATGGAGGGAAGACGATATTCTTTCGAGGAACACTATTGAGAACCGACACTTGAAGCTGACGGCAGAGGGATTCTACAGCCCATACCACATATTTCAAGTAAAAACTGCGCTATTAAAAACACGATCGTAGCGATTATGTTACTGTCACCCTGCATGAAAAGAAATCTTGAGTCTACAGGCGCACACTCGAGTTGCCGTTAATGCTATGCTGTCAGATAAATGGTTCAAATGGCTCTGAGCACTATGGGACTCAACTGCTGTGGTCATAAGTCCCCTAGAACTTAGAACTACTTAAACCTAACTAACCTAAGGACAGCACACAATACCCAGCCATCACGAGGCAGAGAAAATCCCTGACCCCGCCGGGAATCGAACCCGGGAACCCGGGCGTGGGAAGCGAGAACGCTACCGCACGACCACGAGATGCGGGCGCTGTCAGATAGAAATGCTGTCTGTGATTTGGAATCAAGTTGATCTATTCTACCACGTACATGGGTTGGATACTATAGAGGCCTCTTTTAATGATTACAACCACTGGTACCACTCTCATATCTCAAAACGAGTCAGCTTTTTCGAACCTATGTGCTAAGGATCCCATACGGCAAAAACCCCGGCCCTGTTTTTTAGACGTCCCTCTGCATCTTGGTCGTGATCGAAGTCGCTTCCACAGACCGATGTACAGTTTCATCACCTGTTCGGTAGGATGACCATATCCAACAGACTATCAAATGGTTCAAATGGCTATGAGCATTATGGGACTTAACATCTATGGTCATCAGTCCCCTAGAACTTAGAACTACTTAAACCTAACTAACCTACGGACATCACACACATCCATGCCCGAGGCAGGATTCGAACCTGCGACCGTAGCAGTCGCGCGGCTCCGGACTGAGCACCTAGAACCGCTAGACCACCGCGGCCGGCAACAGACTATCAATCACATGAGAGTGTTCCTGTATTGTTCCTTCATAAGCAGCTTGATACATTGTTTTTTCGGTTGTAACACATCAAATCGGTGTACACCACCATAAACTTTTTTTTGCCTACCATGACTTAGAGACCCGTATCAGCTGCTGCTAAACCAACATTAACATGTTTCGATCCTTTGGCGATCACAGAAAGCTGGACATCGCATGGTATAAACTGTACAGCTACCACAACACAGGCTGATAGGAATAAAATCCAGAGGTGATGTTTCTCATTGACAAAAAAGTGGAAGACATCGCAACAAAACGAAACTGGATGAGTTTGCGGTATTGCAGGGCGCTTCCAACAGCTATTCTAAGGTCACGATATGTATCGTTAATCTCATCGTCCCCATACACAGGGTAGCGGATGTCTCGGTGTTCCATTTCGAAAAGCATTGTTCCTTCATTTTGCAGTCATGTACTTGATTACCGTTCCAGTGTTGACCATCGCTGGAAGGTGCTGTTCACAACACGCTTGAGTTAGTACAAATCAAAAGATGTACTGTAGAGGGCATCGGAGCATAAGGAAATAAGACCAGTCTGTAGCATTGAGGAAGACTACCAAACAACTGTATGGAGGTGATGACCTCTACATTTAGTCCCATGCTCCACAGCGACAAGTTGCAGAATCCGGTGTTCTGCCAAGGCTCACTCCATCTCAGCCATGGATATTATCAGTCAATCATCAGCTTACCCAGTTGGCAGCTGGGATGGGAAAGACACCACTAATATGGAACGATATACTGTAATATACACCGCAGTTGATAGTGAGATCAGTTTTACCCAGAAGTCGGAGAGAGCTATATCTACCACATTCTACAGCCCGTGTAGAAATAGAGTGAGCTAATGCTATAGGACCGTGTTCTGACCACTGGTTGGAAATGGGAACATGTTTCATGGCTCCACCAACCGTGTACGATGTGTAAGGTCAGCGCCAAAGGAAGCCTGCTCCTGCAACACGATGTAGCATAAAAGACAGAACGAACAGTTATGGATGTGTTTCCTATCGTGAACATTAGGGAGACTCAACATCATACTGGTACTGAAGTCCGAAGCAGATCCGCGTCCCTCAGGATCCATTCAAGTCTATCACCCAAACATTCTATCATCTTTGTTCTGTACTATCCAACAGAGAAAAATTACGACCTATAAAAGCTCCGCTAATTTGATATAGGTAAGAAAAGAGGGTGGCTACGCTTTCAACTACCTGGTTACAACTACTTTTCAAGATCATCCAACCACCCACTTCCACATCCAAAATACATTCACATAGATCGTTGTATATAGGAAATGTCTTAGGACTTTTTGGTAGGTTAGCGAATAAGACAGGTAAATATTCTTATGAAAAATATTTATTAACTTTTGCATATTTACGCACAGAAAACAACTCTTTCCTTATTATTGTTAGGTGTCGTTTTAATACTGTCCAATTTAATTTTTAACTTATAACTTAAGTCCACATCTGAATCATCTATTTCTTTCTCCAACCAGTTATTTGACAAATACAGAGAAGGTATACTCTCGAATTCTAATACAAATCTAATTTTCTTCCTGTAAATACTTGTTTTATGGCTTTACCTATTAGCTTCGCTCCTTCCTGCAGTTCTTCTGGGCGAGAGAAATCGGGGATTTCAATTTTTCCTCGTATTTCCTCCCTGACGCTATTGTCAGACCGTTCCACGTCTCCCTGTTTGTATGTCGGCAACACTTCTGCTCCATATTTTTGCAGGATTTCTGTATATAACTTTAAGTTTACAGCTTTTGCAAACGATGTCCATTAAATGTAGTTATTCCGTCAGTTTTAAACTCAGCAAATGGGTGTTCTGTTGCTAGGTGGACGACATCCAGCTCACCATACTTCGAAAGAATATAACCATCCTTTTTAAGCCGATCCAAATGGGAATAGAGCTTAATAAACACTTTTTTCGTGTATCCCTTAATATAATAAACATTCTCGCTTCCATTGATTTCGGCTTGTACTCCAACACGTGACCAGTTTCCATTGCTGTTTATTATAAATGCAAAGATATTGTATCCCCCTTTGTACCCAGATTTTTCCATACAGTGTGTTTCAATCCAGAGGTAAATCTGGCCTGCATATCCGCAGTAGATTCTTCCTTTTCCAATTGAGCTTATATTCGTCGTTTATAGCAGTTGTCTTCTCTATAAGCTCCAGTTTACTTTTCTTTACTTGGAGGTCTTCGATTTCCAGTTTTATTTTCTGTACACTTAATACATTAATTGCACTTAAGGGAGTAATTTCTTTAATGGGGAATAGTTTAAGTCTGTTTGATACATTGGTCCTTTTTTCTTAAGGCTTGGGTTATAACAATATTTGTAGGAAACAGTCCTAGTTCGGCGATATCTATATCGGACGGTATTGTGGAGAACAGTTTTCTAGACTGAGAAAAATAGGTTTCTTCTGCTTTAACATAACACTTCGGCGTAATACTTATATTGTGTACAAAATGGTTCAAATGGCTCTGAGCACTATGGGACTTAACATCTGAGGTCATCAGTCCCCTAGAACTTAGAACTACTTAAGGGGCTCCGGAACGCCCTATACTTGCAATGTTAAAATAACGCTTATAAATTACATCTTTCCTCACAAAGTATTTGAGGTAGGAAGTTGAACTTTTTACAGATTATTTATTGGAATATGGGCTACAACTTAACACAGGGATTTTACAAAATTTTAGTTCAGTTATTAAAGATGATTTTTTTTTTCAATTGTAATGAAAATTCACAACTTTTTTGCAATTTTTTATTTATATATTCAAAAATATACAGTTTTTTTTTTTTTTGAAAAATGCTGTGTTAAATTATGCAGAAGGTACTGTGTAAAATTTATTGAAAGTTTGAAACAAATATGTTTGGAAGATCCTTAGAAAACATGTAATTAGTATGAGAAAATAAAAGTTTTGGGAATCGAGCGACAAAGATTGGATTAACTTTTTAGTGCATTCCAGGTCCATAGGATGGATTATTTTCATCCTCTGCAAACTCCTCCTCCAGCTTCCTCTTGTTCCTCCTCCTGTTTACTCTTGCTTGTATTTCTAGACTCTTTACAGCCCTGTCTGCAGCCCGAAGGCGTTCTTTGTCTAAAGCAAGCATCGCTCGTACCGTGTTAGAACCTATCTTCATTCCCATATTTCTAAATACCTTGCACCTTACAATGTTGCCATCATTGAAAGTCGCAACAGCATCATACACACCAAAGTGAAGTGTTTCTATTCCAACAAATACAGTCTTGGGGATTCTCGACTATATAACACTATTTACACTTTCATTGGGGTTTTGAGTTTTTCCGTGAATACACTTTTTCAACAGTTCAGGTGCTGCTAAGTCTCTGAAAATAGGTTAGCCACAACACATACTTTATCTCACATCACTAAAATGTACCTGATGAACACGGACGTTAATAATAACACCATTTGACAGCAGTTTAACAGCGCCACAGTGGGTCACGTCCATGTAGAACACATTTCAAAAAAAATTTAAAAATAGTTGTAGTCTTCGGAATTGAATAAATTATATATCTATTAAAAGGTAATAGTCTGCAGATTCAGAAAACGCAAAAAAGTAAAAATTGAACTTTTCATGATTTTGAGCCTTTCCGGAGCCCCTTAAACCTATCTAACCTAAGGACATCACACACATCCATGCCCGAGGCAGGATTCGAACCTGCGACCGTAGCGGTCGCGCGGTTCCAGACTGAAGCGCCTAGAACCCCTCGGCCACCACGGCCGGCACTTATATTGTGTTCTTTGGAGTCAGAGTTAAGAGCCCCCACGTAGTTTACAGGTAAATAATTAAAACTGTATGCAGACGGAGAATAACTTATAAGCTTTTCTCGGTCTTGAGAGTCCGGCAGACTTACTTACACACCAGTCAATTTTCGTGTGTTCTTATTACCCCAGCAAACAAATGGCAGAACGTTGTTAAACACCACACAGCAATTGTTCTGTAAATTATTAGTTAGCTGACACCACATGGACGCATTTGGCGCAGAGTAAAGTGGAGCACATTGTCAATACTGCTTGTTGGTGTCTAATACACTCAAACAGCTTTGCACTGGGTCGAAAACACGATCCATTCTGTAGGTGTATATTTTAGCCTCCAGCCTGGTAATTCCATGCTCGTTAGCCAAAGAAGACGCGTGTCTGGACACTTTTTAAAATCTGTAAGATGGTTGCCGATAACTTTGTTTATTCCTGGACTTGTAATTTGACATATAAGTTCGTTATATACCTTTACTCGACAACTGGAGCTCATCCACATTAAACAGTCTATTCCAGCTGTCCTATCGTTGTCCACAATCACATTGCTGCTTCCCTGGTAGCCTCCTTCCATGCAGAAGTCGTGGGTTGATATTAAGTAGTTGCACATCTCCATTTTGTTAAAAGTTCCGGCGAAGCCTTGCTATATGTCTAAATCCGAAAGGTATAATCGTCTACAAGTAGCTGCTGCAGTATTCCAGGCAACTCTTCCATTAGGATATCCAATTTAACGTCGGCTAATTCCACTTTATGTTGTAGCTTCGCCTTGACACCATGTCTTGCAATGACGAAGTTGGAGAATTTACTATGTACAATTTGTAGATAATAGTTAAATGAGCCACACATCTCCTCCTTTAACATTACAGATCGTCACTAACCTGACACTCCCCTTGATCACAGATTTTAACTGTCATAATGTCAACGAAAAACGGTACTATAGTTGGAGTAAGCAAATTTAAATTCTTCTTGCCAAGGAGCGTACCATTTTCGGTGTAATTTATGCTGCCATGTCAGAAATAAGATTGTCCAGGTTCTGCAGTAGTAAACATAAACCAAAGCGCTCATCGGTTGATCTCGTCCTCCTACCTAATATCTGAGGCTTGTTAGGCACTTTGGAGGAATCCATGTTGACACTTTCAACAAACACAGAAGACTGATCAGTCCAACTGTAAACTCCTAGCTGATTGCCCTATTTTGTATGCAATGTGTCCGTGGAAGTAGGGCGACTGCCCCTGGCGAGTAGTGTGGTCGGATGTAAACAGTGGAAGCTATACATCTCTAGAAAGCTGTATTGTACATGTATCACACAGAATCGGTGGTTTAAGGAAGTAGTTTTCTCATTTTACAGTTTTATCGTTTTACAGTTTGCTACCATAGTTTATCGTAGAGGAACCTGTAATAAGGATGTATATCATGCAATGGAAATATATTTCTAACATTGGAATATTAACAGCGTTCAATTCCACACAACTAATAGGTCGGAAACTGAAGCGATCTAACATCATAGCCTGTTTTAAGTGCAGAACCGTTTAGCCTTAGGAGTGCATGTGTTTATGTTCTCTCTTACCAATATCTTCCTGCTACTTTTTCGAGACACTAGAACAATACTTTAGAATTGATAGCGTAGTTGATTTACGTAAAATGCTTCGAACTCCATCCGTCTGGAGTTCCATCATCCATAAAAACCACCCATTTCTTGTTCTTCTTAACTGTCTGCTATTACATCACAGCACTTTCAAAGCTATACACCGATAAGGAGTGTTACCCTACTCGACATGCTTGCATCTGGAGAAATCTTGTGCAGTTGGATGGGTGCAGGGCAGCAGTTACAGACCTGGAATGCTCCATTCACTCACGAGACGCGGAATGTAGCGGTCTACTTCTTGTCAGTTGCAGATTAAATTGGTAATGGTGCTGCAGGGCATGTTGCTCAAAGATGAGGGAATGTTTCAGTCTCTAACTCTGTCCTGAGAATGCGAGAACGCCCTGTGACTCCCATCCGCATAGATAAAGATCGTAAATTATGCGCTATATTCGAGATGTTAGAATATGTAGATCACTGTCTGGTATACTTTGATTATGTACATGTTCGTGAATTAACCATGAATAGACGTACTGCACAGCCATCTATCTACATTCGCAATGGTACTCGTAAGATAGAGGAGCGCGGTTTAGCAATGATACTGAAATTGGGAAGCATGCTGTCGCATTATTGGTCAGTGTTGAAACCATTGTAAAATTCCTGAAGTTGTTCGCACTGTCAGCAGTGATGCTTATTATTACAGTACATCGATGGTGTCTTTTTCACTGGAACCGCGCGACCGCTACGGACGCAGGTTCGAATCCTGCCTCGGGCATATATGTGTGTGATGTCCTTAGGTTAGTTAGGTTTAAGTAGTTATAGGTCTAGGGGACTGATGACCTCAGATGTTAAGTCCCATAGTGCTTAGATCCATTTGAACCATTTTTTTTGTCTTTTCCATCCACTGGTATGCTGTGGATTACCACATAATGATTGATTGCCATCGCTTATTTGAGATGAGAAAGAGTCTTAAAGGAGGGGCAACACTTTCTGGGGATGGCTAGCACCGAAACATTGATCACGTACATCACTGAAATATGAGGAATTGGTCGAAATGGAACACAGGGCCATCAGCTATCCTGTCACTGTGACAGATGAAATTTAGAGGCCATCACTCACCTCTGGACAACAGTTTGGAAATGCTCCAGAATGCCGCAAAGCTCTTCCATTTTCCTTATGTTGTGACTGTCTTTTATTTAAAATCCAGTGTGTGAGTGTGTGTGTATGTGTGTGTGTCTGTATGTGTGTGTGTGTGTGTGTGTGTGTGTGTGTGTGTGTGTGTGTGTGTGTGTGAGGGGGGGGGGTGTTTGTGTGTGTGTTGTGGTGGCAGCAGCAACAACATGATCTACACCGTGCTACTATGTCTAGTTTTCTGTGAGAGGCAACGGATCAGAACATGTTAATGTCAGTTTAGAACCTGGCACAGGCCTCTAAGTCGTGATGGAAAAAAACAAAATGAATGGCAGAGTACAAAGCGTGCTATAGCAAAAAAAAGGGCAATGATCAGACAACCACACAGGGTGCCTCTCTTGAGCGTAACTCTATAGTCTGTGGGATATGGTCACCCTTCTCCTACAGAATGGGCGTTGTCACTTTACACTGGCCACCTGCTCTGATGGATCAATACCTGTATATTTAATAGGATCGCCGCATGTTCTCGATACCGACACACAGACGGTATTTGTTTTCGATGTGCCAAAAGAGAGAGAGAGATGTGGTAAAAATGTTACCGAGTTCTCCATTGGATGAAGTTAGCTGAGCTTGTATAGTTCGTAATTTTTTCTGTTGGCTGTTACAGAATAACAATGATAGAATTTTGGGGTGATAGACGTGAATGGACGCTGAGGTACGCAGATCTGCTTCAGAATGCAGTACCTGTATGATGCTGAGCCTTCCTAATTTTCCTGATTAGAACCACCACCATAACTGTTCGTACTGTCTTTATACTACCTCGTGTTGTGGGAGCGGGCTTCGTTTGGTGCTGACCTTACACACCGTACTTGGTTGGCAGATCTATGACAACATGTCCCCATTTCCATCGAGTGGTCAAAACACAGTCCTGTCGCACTAACTCAGCTTTGCCTGTTTCTACATAGGGTGTTGAATGTGGTAGACAGCTCTCTCCTACTTCTGCTCAGTTCTGACTTAAGCTGGAATGATCACATGCGCAAAGCTGCAGAGATGGCAGACCAGAGTCTGAGGAGCAGTTGCAAGATGCATAGGGATTATCTAAAACCGCGCTGGAATTTTACTGTAGCAGATAAGTTCGAAAAAGGTGGCTTGTTTAGAGATACGAGAGTGCCAGAAATGTGATTCACTAGTGGATGCAATCATTAAAAGACTTTTCCATAGGATCCAACACGGGTATGTGATTGAATGGAAAGACTTGCAGATTGTAGTCAGCATTTCTACCGGAACACGTAGCAATAGAGGTCTGGAAAGCCTGTGAACATTTCTTATGACGTCAATCAGCACACCAGTAATGTTTGTGATCATTCTCAATCAGCCATCGCCTATAACCCAGTGGATATATTGTACAACCTCTGACGTGGCATTGAGACAGAATGCATTACAAATGCTGGAGAAATGGCGCCATGAGGGAGTTACAAATATTGGCTTCATACCACGTTCCTTCAACGAATCACTTTCTAAATTCAGTGATTTTATTACCTTACACTGGCGGCGACGTGTAACCGCACTGTTGGTCTGATAATTACACTCTGGCGATCATGGTATGTATTCAGTGTCATGGTATTTGTGTGGAACAAACACTTCATTCAGAGGTAATGCCACATCTCGATTTATAAATCCAGTATGGCTTTTATTAAGGATATCGTTAGTGACACTTCTGAGTACATGTAGAAGCAAGACCGATTGTGATAGTAACATGGTCGTTGTGATCGTATTTTTAATATCTAGCAGCTTGTAAAGACGATTACGCCTCTCTTTCTAAGACACAGTAGCAGCACTCGCAGAAAAAACTTATGAGAGGTCTACCCATCGTTAATTTTCGTTCAGTATTGTTTCGTATCGCCAGCAATCAGTTATTGGCGAAGTGTTAGTAGTAGTGGATGCATGTTAGTTTCGCCTTGAACATCAGGCTTATAAAGTATGTGTGTCTGTTCCTACAGCAGTCCGCTGTGGCCGAGCGGTTCTGGGTGCTTCAGTCTGCTACGGTCGCAAGTTCGAATCCTGCCTCAGGCACAGATGTGTGTATTGTCCTTAGGTTAGTAAGGTTTAAGTAGTTCTACGTCTAGGGGAGAGACGACCTCAGAAGCTAAGTCCCATAGTGCTTAGAGCCATTTGAACCATTAATGAGCAAACAAAATGACTATATCCAGTCATAAGGAAGGTATGGGTTTGACGTGAAATACTGCCATAGCAGAGGGAATGGAAGTTTTTATTTTTTTACTTGTAAAAGCATGTCACGTCATAAGTATGGTACAGATATTTCTCAGTGAACGCATAGTGCGTAGTGGGGCGATTACACTGTTGTAGAAATATCCAAAAGCCAAGATCGCTTAGCTGGCTTCTTGGTCGAGCGGTTCTAGGCGCTGCAGTCCAGAACCGCGCTGCTGCTATGGTCGCAGGTTAGAATCCTGCATTGGGCATGGTTGTGTGTGTTGTTCTTAGGTTAGTTAAGTTTGAGTAGTTCTACGTCTTGGGGACTGATGACCTCAGATGTTAAGTCCCACAGTGCTTAGAGCTAGTTGAGCCAAGATCGCTTAAATAATGTTTAGTGGATAAGAGGTTACAACACACTAAAGGTGCCACCATCGGATCTGAATGTAGATTAACATTTGTAAACCATTTGGATATAACGATTCATGAGGCAGACCAGCTGATATTTCTGCAACAGATATTTCTGTTTCCAGAGTCAGCAGGGGTTATTTACGATACTTCACTCATTGCCGAATATTGTCCAATTGAGAACGCGATTATAGTATTTAACTGTAAGTGTAGCTATTAAATATATATATATATAGCCGGTTTCCTAGGACGATTCTGTCCGGGGTTGCGTGGTGCGCAGCGTCGGTGGTCTATGGTGGGAATGATTCACGTTTCCAGCTAACGGCAGGAGCCCTCCGAATGGAAGGGCCTCTTGGGATACAGGGATGTAGCTGACCTAACCGTATCGTCCTATCGACGGCTGAATATCTAACTTATACACAGTATGAATTGGATAGGCTTAGTGATTGCGTGTGTTCTCCATGGAAATTTGAGAAGATTCAATATGTATGTGTGTTTGCGATCATTATTCCCTTCCATGTAAACTGGCCGGCTGATTGCTTCTGCACATTCCCCATCCTTATTTAGTTGAGAGAACATCGATTGTGGTATGTGTTGTGTGCATATAGCATGTGAAAGATGGGTGGAAGACATGTTTGCTGGTGCTCTAGACATGAGACCTTAGCTGACTTTGTAAATTATAAGAATGATTTGGAATCTGCTATATCACCGGCATAGTTATTCGCGAGTGGAATTATCAGTTTCCTCTATTTTTTCGAGTTTTCACGTAAAGGTCCATTTAATTATCATTTCATTTCCAGCAAAGCTACATGGTCATCCACGGTAACTGTTCTTTCGGGAACAGATACTACCGTCATATATAGTTAAAATATGGCTTCCCGGCTATTGACCTTCTTGTGCGAACGCACACGCTATGCCCGAACTCGTACGGGACTTGGTAGATTAATCTGCCACGAGCAATGAGTATGATGGGCAAACATCTATTAGGCGTACTACGAATATAGTGGTGTGGACATGTTGGGAAAGTGGATCTCACGGGGAGCGTGCAAGGGATAAGTCCCTGCAGACGCAATATCTTTTGTGCCCGCGGTGGCTCAGATGGATAGTCTGCTTTCGGCTGCGGTGGGGCGAGGACGTCCGCTGCGCCACGCCGTGCGCGACCGCGAGCGCTTGCTTGTGTTTACCTTCTCGCGGCTCGAGTTGTATTTGTTCCAAGTTCAGTGCGATTATGGCACACACATGGCGCCACGATACGATTAAAATTACTTTCCAACCAGATCACGCTCGTCCTCGAGCCTATGAAATAGAACAGTTCATACGCGACGATCTACGTTTAGATCCGGCGACTGTCGTCGGAATACATTTTTCTATAACGGCGAGCGTGGTTTATGTTAAAATGACCAGTGCAGAGGTCTGCGCGACAGTGGTTTCTCAATACTCGAACTCTCTCCGATTCAAACATTCTGATGGGCATATCGGTGCAGTGATGGTGGATCATGCAGGCATGGGCCTGAGGACTGTACGGGTTTTTGAGCTCCCCTTCGAGGTCCCAGAGGAAGTTGTCAAGGACGCCTTCCGACCATATGGCAATGTTATCAGCCACTTTGCAGAAAAGTGGCAAACTTTCTCGACGTATAAGGTCTACAATGGTGTGCGCCAAATTAAACTTGAGCTCAAGAAACATGTGCCGTCCTATTTGAACATCGGTGGCTGTCGTGCAATCATCATGTACGACGGTCAACCGCGTACCTGTTCCGGATGTGGGCAGGAAGGCCATGTTCGATCGAGCTGCTTACAACGTAGAATTACGCAGATACCAGTGGGAGACTCTGTTTCCCCGACGGGGACGACAATCCTGCCCCTCACGTACGCTCAGACGACGATGCGCACCATAGTTGAGGACGAAACGGGCGATCAGACACATCCATCGACGCCAGAAGTACAAAGGGAGGAAGAGGAAGGACCCTCGGTGCCAACCCATATGTCGCCCCCTCCACAGCAACAACAGCAGCAACAGTCCCACGGACTCCGGACGCAACATAACATTCAGAACGCGATGGACGTGGACGCGAACATTGTCCCGACCGCGGCTTTCCTAGCGGAATGTGATACGACGCTGGATTGCTTCCCACATTCGGATACGGATGTCCACGTTCGAAAGCAACGTTCGCCTCGACGACGCAAGCGACGTCGGCGGACCCCTTCTGACGATTGCCTCCTACACACGGCCGGTCAAGAAGGTGACATCTCATCAGACAGCATGGATGCTGCGCCTACTGAGGATCTAAGTGGTGTAGACGGTTCACTTGCCCATACTACGAGTGCCCAGTTACTTCTTGCACCACAAACGCGGCAGGTCGCGTCGATGGATGGCGCTCCGTCTACCTCTCCCAAAGACGACGTACGTGAGAGAGATTTAGGTGCCGATCAGCTACGCAGCATCGTGTTGCACCCACTGTGGTCGGACGATGTTGAGGAACTTCCTGAAGAGGGCATGGGTGACAGGGGAGGGGGATGCATTTGGGATGCCACTCCTAGCGTGAAAGACTCATAATTTGTAACGGGTTTGGTGGGTCCGGCATCTCTTGCGGTTAGCTTTTATTGCCATGGCGTCTACCCTAGGTGAAGAGGCTAGGCAGCACACCTTTCGCCTTGCCACAATCAATATCAACGCGATAAGGGCACCACACAAACTGACAATGCTACAACGCATGCTTGATGCGGTGGACATCAACGTGGCCCTCTTACAGGAAGTATGTGTCGCTAGTTTCCCTGACTTCTACGGATATACCGCCCACATCTCCCACGCCTCTTCTACCGATTGTGGTGTGGCTGTTCTGCTACGGGACGGTTTGGCGGCTACGGATGTACTGTACTTACCGAGTGCAAGAGCCATGGCAGTAACTGTCAACGGTGTACGACTCATCAATGTATATGCCCCTTCAGGATCAGGGAGACGGAGAGATCGGGCCCGCTTTTTTTCGGAAGATATTACGCGTCTATTTATGGGCCGCATAGACGATATGGTGATCGGAGGAGATTTTAACTGTACAATATCTCCATCTGATCAGCAGCCACATAACGTCCCGTGTGCGGAATTGGAAATGCTAGTGCGTGACCTCCACCTGATTGACACGTGGCGCCACATCCATGGCCCAGCTCCTGGTTACACCCATTATACAAGCCATTCATCAAGTCGGTTGGACAGGATTTACGTCACAAGCACCCTTTCGACGGCGACGAGAGGAGCAGAGCTCTGGCCCACTGCATTCACCGACCACATAGCCTATATTTGCACCATTGCCCTCCAACCAGCACGTGTGTGGCGCAGTAGGCCTCCCTGGAAACTGAACGCCGCCCATCTGGACGAGCCGGCATGTAAAGGTGCTGTCGAAGAGTCGTGGAACGCGTCCTTACGGCGTCGTAGTCGTTACCGATCGACCCTCAGTTGGTGGATTGAATGTGCGAAGCCTGCTCTTAGACGCACCTTCGTGGCTTACGGCCGGGAAGCAGCGGCATGGAGGAGGAGCACGGAAAACTTTTATTACACCGTCCTACGGGAATGTCTTGCTATGGAGCCCTCACCTGACAGGCAGATCACAGTCAATCGCGCGAAAGCGCAGCTCGTCTCCTTAGCACGCCATCATTTACAAGGCGCTGTTATACGGTCGCGTGCTCCAGACATGATACAATCAGAAAGGCCATCTATGCACCACGTGCTCCTAGAACGCAGGAGGCGCCGTAGGGCACTGGTAACCGACGTGATAACCGACGACGGTCGACACGTGGTAGAACAAGCAGATATAGTAGAAGCCTTCTACGGACATTACGCTCAACTTTATTCAGCAGTGCTCCCTGATATGGCGACTGTAGACACCGTTTCAGCACATGTCCATGGTACAGTTCCACCAGACATGGTACCGACATTACTGGGAGAAGTGACAGAAGAGGAAGTGCTCGACGCCATTGGTAAAGGTGCTCCCCAAAAATCACCAGGAATCGATGGGTTACCATTAGAGTTCTATCGAGCTTTTAAACAACTGTTGCTACCATGTTTGATTGAAATTTGCCAGGAATTGATGTCCCCGGGTATACCATTGCCTGCACCATTCTTGGAAGGTCTGATTGTCCCCATCCATAAGCCGAAGGGACGGAATCATGTCCGCGACTATCGTCCCTTAACGTTATTGAACAGTGACTTCAAGATCTTTTCGAGGCTGCTATCAGAACGTATTCGCGGCACACTATTGCACGTCCTGTCCGGCGATCAGACGTCCTTGGGGGGACCCAACAACATCAGAACTGCGTTATGTCGTTATAGAGATTTCATCTCTCTTGCACGGGTGAGACGTTTGCCGGCAGCCCTCGCGTCTATCGACTTTAGCCAGGCTTTTGACCGTGTGGGCCACACTTTCCTCACGGCCGTTCTACGGCGCATGGAATACCCCGACCCCTTTATCACAGTGTTGACACGCCTACTACATGGTGCAACTTCTCGAGTTCTTGTCAATGGAAGGCTGACGGCACCCATGCCGATCCGCCGGTCAGTACGACAGGGATGTCCATTATCAACATTGTTATTTGCATTGGCCTTAGAACCTTTGTTGTGTGGTCTCCGAGACAGGCTCACTGGGATACAATTCGGCGGCTCCATCTATCGTTACACCGCATATGCGGATGATTTGATGATCGTCATACGTGGAGCTGACGACATGGCAGCGGCTTTGGACTGGATTGCAACCTACGGTACAGCTTCTGGTAGCCAAATCAACGTTGAGAAGTCCGTCGCCTTGAGCATCGGGATTGGGCTACCGCGGGAACACATTGCCCCCTTACGCTTCAGTGATACTGTACGCTGCTTGGGCTTAGATTTCATGAACGACATGCGACGCGCGACGACGCTCAATTATCGACGCCTTCTTAACCAAATTAGGGCCGGAATTGCAAATCAGCGCTTGCGATCCCTCAACATCGTTCAGTGGGCGTATTATGCCAATGTATACCTTGCGTCCCGCATACCGCATGTCGCCCAAACGCTACCCATTCCGAAGCCCTTGGCTCGTAGCATTATGGCAGCGCTGGGATACTTCGTCACCGCTGGTATGTTACTGAAGATCAGATACGTATCTCTTACCCTCCCCAAGGAAAAAGGTGGTCTCGGCCTAGTTAACGTCCATGATAGGGCCATTGCCATCTATGTTAGCTCACATTTATGTCTGCTGTGCCGTTGTCCTACGAGCCTCACGAGTCTGCTTCTGACGGCGCTACGACCTGCTTCACTAAGAGCGCCGGTGCCACTACAGGACATCCCAGCGCCCCTCTTTTATATAGGACGTTTCTATTTAGAACAAAGTTATTGCAGTGTCGCGCTCACGACACCACAAACGGCCACAACTCGACGCCTATATCATGACATGCTGCAACGCCGCCCCCTAAATGTGGTCGAACTAAAATATCCTGACGTACAGTGGCGCGTGGTGTGGAAGACTGTACACGATGCCATGCTTGATTCCGATGTTGTTTCTCAATGGTACGTAGTCGTAAATGGGAAGCTCGTGACGCAAGAACGTGTCTACAATATTCACATGGCAGAATCTCCCAATTGTGTGGGTTGTAATACAGTAGATTCTGACGAGCACCGCCTCAGCTGTGGAGAGGCGGAACCGGTTTGGCACCTAGTGCGGCAGATGCTGGCTTATCTCTTGCGAGTTAGGCCGGAGCATATATCTGCACGCACGTTATTGTTTCCGCATGAGACATTTTACCCCAAGACTCGAACCAACTCTGTCACCTGGATACGTGGACGTGCAGTCCATTACCTCTGTCGTGACGGACACAAGAATTTCCTTGACTTCTGGCTCTATTTGCACGAAAGACATCATGCTATTTCCGGGCATACCAGATATCGACAGTGCTTCGCAAACTACCTATGGAGTGCCTTTCACAGCCCGCCATATAGCTGGAATGTTCCAGGCAGTGGCAGATGAGGTCAGAACGCACTGCAAACGACCATATATTGAACAATCTTTATCAGTGGGCGCAGTCGCTGGGAAGCCTCACTACGACGTGGTAGCTTTCTTTTCATGTTATTTATGTTTCACATCTTCGATGGCGTCTTCATTCTGTTTTAGTTTTCCAGGCTTGATTAACTATGACTGTTCGCACATTGATATCTATATAATAATAATAAAAAAAAATTAAAAAAAGTGGGCAGGAGACCTGCGTTCGAATCCAAATAAATACACAAGAACAAAATGAACAACAAATAAAATATAATAAAGTATTATACCCTTTCCTTTCTCCTTTTATTTTATTTTTTTTAAACAAAGTTCAGAGGCATATTTAATTTTTGTTCGTTGGCGGAACCTGAAGTGGTGGCGAACGGCCGTCTTAGTTAGCTTTAGGATGAAAGTGGCGGTGGCACTAGCTTTGTTTTTGTTTTTAGGCTAGATAGGTTTTTTGGGGGTAGTATGGGTGATAGGGGCCAACGCCTGAAGTGGAAGAGGTAATTTTCTTTCTTTATTTTTTTTAAAAAAAAAAAGATGGATAGAGCGTCTGCCATGTAAGCAGGAGATCCCGGGTTCGAGTCCCGGTCGGGGCACACATTTTCAACGTGTCCCCAATGAAATACATCAACGCCTGTTTGCAGCTAGGGTGTCCATTTAATTATCATTTAATTTCTAACAAATCTGCATGTTCATCCGCGGTAACTGTTCTTTCGGGAACAGAGACTACCGTCATATATAATTTACGAGTTGTTTGTGTGTCTGTACATCAGTTTACTACATTATTTCGATAATGTACTAGCAGCTTTCAAGTCTGTAGGCTATTTACTGTGACCCCAACGACGCCACCGCGAGTGTTTTGTATCAGCATAATAAATAAACTGTGAAATCAGTCCCTAAATAAATTGTTCCAACTTCCCACTGAAAATAAATAAACTTCTTCCTCCCTCCTGCAGCTGGACACAGACTGAATCCTTTTCCCGCCATTTTTCCCCAGATTGTCATAGGATGAGAGTGGCAGTACTGTGAACTAGGTCAGTTGGAAACTTCCTGGCAGATGAAAACTATGTGCCAGACTGAGACTCGAGTTCGGGACCTTGTCTTTCACAGGCAAGTGCTCCACCATCTGAGCTACCCAAGCAGGACTCACGACCGATCTTCACAGCTTCAATTCTGCCAGTACCTCGTCCCTACCTTCCAAATTTCACAGACGCTCTTCTGCGAAGAGTCATGAGTCATGCTTGGGTGGCTCAGATGGCAGCACACTTGTCGGCGAAAGGCAAAGGGCTCGAGTTCCAGTCCCCGTCTGGCACATAGTTTTAATCTGCCAGGAAGTTTCACAACAGCGCACACTCCGCTGCAGTGTGTGAATCTCATTCTACGTCAGTTGGACTCCAGACCTCATGGTAAATACAATGGATGAAGCTACTGCATGTGATAACTCAAATTGTTTAAATAAACACTGCATGCAAAATAAAGACTTACGTAGATCCTACCCAGCAGCCCACCACAGGCTGAGTCCTTTTCCTGCCAATGCCCAGGAAGATGACAGACTAGTGGAGGTAGCCCAAGTGACCTGTTTTCCTGGCACTTTCTTAGGAAGAGGACATAGCCCAAGCGTCCTTTTTTCCACCAAAATTTGAACTTCCCACAATTTTGTTCGGGAGGGGTGAGGGTGGGGAAGGGGGATGGGGGGAGGGCTGGGGTTAGGTTAGTGGAGGTAGAATTGACCTATTATCACGCCAAAATTTGAACTTCATGCCGTGACAAGTTGCCACTTCTATTGCAGCCACCTTCGTTCCACCATTTGAATAAATTCGGCAACAATGTATGTGTGGTGAAGGCCCTGTTGCTCTACTACTACCAGGAGCTTCTGCATGAACCTCAACCCTGCCATAACTTACGTCCTCTGGTTTGACAAATGCTGGCACATGCTAACATGAAGTCTAAAAGCTTCGATCTGACAGTATTCGTCAGTTAGGCTGAGATCTTAAACTTTTCTCCTTAAATTCCTCATGTGGAAATAACATCTCCTTATTTAAGTTGAGCGGAAGGCTTCATGAAGGGTCGATATTGCAGCTGCCTCAAAATCTACATGCTCTTTTCCTGGTAACCAATCATAAACTGCTTGTTTAATCAGATGAAACAGGATGTGTCTTTCTTCTTATTAGGGAGCAGGGAAAATACGATATGAACTGAGATTTCGTCGGTCGCCCAAGTCTGTATATATGGTGTAGATTTGAGGGAGTTGCTTGCTGGATCCTTTAAAAGTTGCATAACAAATTGGAAGAGGTTTCCAAGCTTGCTTTCATTTTGCTTCTACTGGAAATGATTATCTGTCCTCTGGTCTATCGTCTTCTAGAAGAAAACTATTGTCGTTTACCATTCTGAGGGCTCTTCATAGATATAATTCAATATAGTTGTTGGACTCTTGTTGGTTCCCCCGTGCTACCGTAGTTCCGCTAATAATTCCTGGTCCTCTACCTATATTCTGAGTGAGGTATTAATGCAAAAAAAATCATAACCTTTATTATGAAGAGTCACCATTTCATATAGGGATATCTTGGACAACTGTGTAGTTTCTTCTCGAGCCCTCTTCTTTGCTTCTCCATTTCCTTCTTCACTGTTACAGCTGTTCCTTCAGATGGTCCACAGAGATGTTCTGACACGTAAAACGCCTCTCCATTCTTCGAGTGCTTCTTCCCCTTGCAATTATCGGACCTTTCACATAAGCACACCCACGTCACAACACCTTCTCGAGATTCTGTAAATCTATGATGTGTGTAATCACTGTAATGTTGTGGTATCAGACGCCAAATGTGGCATATTGACACCATATGTAGTGGGTGGGTGCCAGGGGGTGCCGTATTAAAACTCGGCGAGAACTTTGGAAATGATTTATTTGTTTTCACTACAATGCTCCGTTCACCTCAGTCCACGTGACAGGGCCCAGCAATTCTGAGGCCACCGCCCCAGCGACCCAGTGCAACATGCTGTGTCGAGCCGGCCTTGTACATCAGCTGCAGAGTTCTGATTACATCAGAATGGCTGCACCAGCAGCCAACTCAGTGCTGCTCTGTGTGAGCCGCACTCTTCTGCTGGGAGTCGTAGGGTGGCCCTGCTGCCAATTCTTCCTCACTGGCCTAACTGAGAACACGGCGGCAATGTCCACCCGCGATCCAGTGTCCGACTCTGTGGCCCTCACCTCGGAAGTCTCCGGCGCGTTTCGGGAGTCGAGACGACTGCCCGTGGTTGCGAGCCAAAGAGTGGCCCGCCGTGGCTGGCTGCGGACCCCACATCGGCCTCAGAGGGTCGAACCAACGACCCACTGACAAGGGAACCTCCCCATCGCACCCCCCTCAGATTTAGTTATAAGTTGGCACAGTGGATAGGCCTTGAAAAACTGAAAACAGATCAATTGAGAAAACAAGAAGAAGTTGTATGGAACTGTGAAAAAATAAGCAAAATGTACAAACTGAGTAGTTCACGGGAAGATACGCAACGTCAAGGAGACTGGGAACGCAGGAGCGCCGTGGTCTCGTGGTAACGTGAGCAGTTGCGGAACGAAAGGTCCTTGGTTCAAATCTTCAATCGAGTGAAAAATTTAATTTTTATTTTCAGTTTATGTGACAAACTCATGTTTTCATCACTTTTTTGGGAGTGATTATCACATCCACAGGAAAACCTAAATCGGGCAAGGTAGAAGAATCTTTTTACCCCTTCGCCAAGTGTACAAGTTAGGTGGGTCGACAACATATTCCTGTCATGTGACGCACATGCCGTCACCAGTGTCGTATAGAATATATCAGATGTGTTTTCCTGTGGAGGAATCGGTTGACCTATGACCTTGCGATCAAATGTTTTCGGTTCCCATTGGAGAGGCACGTCCTTTCGTCTACTAATCGCACGGTTTGGCGATGCGGTCGCAAAACAAAGACACTAAACTTATTACAGTGAACAAAGACGTCAATGAATGAACGGACAGATAATAACTATGCAAAAATAAAGAAAATAAAATTCACACTCGAGGGAAGACTTGAACCAAGGACCTCTCGTTCAGCAGCTGCTCACGCTACCACGGGACCACGACGCTCCTGAGCTCATTTTGTCCATGATGTTGCCTATGCAACCCGTGGACTACTCAGTTTGTATATTTTGCTTATTTTTTCACAGTTCCACACAACTTCTTCCTGTTTTCTCAATTGATCTGTGTTCAGTTTATCAAGGCCTATCCACTGTGCCAACTTATAACTAAATCTGGGGGGGGGGGGTGCGATGGGGAGGTTCGCTTGTGAGGACTGGGACGCTGTCGCCCCATCTGTTGCTGCGTGTAGCCTGGCGGTGTGACACGCCTCGCCATCCAGGAGAGCTGCAAGACGAATGAATCTCGTTAGAAAACAGCACCTATTTATACTTGGCTGTGCACCACTGTTTTGAAAAGCACGCCAGTTCACGTAACGTACACGTAACACTTAGGTTGTCCAGTGGCCACCTTCTGCCTATGACTTGCGCCATGGAAACTGCTGCGTACGCCCTCTCCGGCAGTTCTACGCCCGTGTGGCCTCTATTTGCCCTTGCAACTGCTGGTATGCGTAACCTACTGCAATCCGGTCTGCGCCTGGCTGTAAGTCGTGTTCTGAATATCACACAAAACTAGCTTTCCCTATCCTAAACGGTGGTGCTGCTACAGTAATGAGCAGCAGGCCTGCACTTTGGTCGATGTAGCAACGTCAATACTGATACTAACACTAGAAACGTCGGATGCAAAATAAGTTGAGGCATTTGTGTTACGACCAGTACTTCAATGGGTAGAAGGATGCAAGGATGGAAAGTTAGTAATAATATGCAGCGCGGTAGCGTCTGCAAGCGGTATTGTTTAAACTACACACAACAGTGACTTTCAAGCTCGCTATCGTGTGATTAACATGGATGTGTACGTGTGCCCTAGTTAAGTAAATCCGTGATGGTAAAGGCCATTGCATTAATTGCTACTTCATATGATGGAAAATGGTCTAATTTTATTTGTTTTAAATATCTGTGGAACTCCGTGGCGCTTGGATATCAGTCATCACCAGTGGTTACCATACCCATTTGTGACAGGCCCATAATGAGAAGGTTGCTGGGTTAATCAGACCTCCAGCATGTCAATTATTATATGTGTAACAGTGCAACACTTGACCAACAGAGATATACCTATCTGTATTAATTACGCGGGAGCAACTTCTCAAGTCAGTTGAGCAGCACGCGAGTATGTGTCCGTATCAATAGGGCGGGAACGACCACTCAAGGCCACTAGATGCGTGTAGCTTAAAGAATACTATTTTTAACTGCTACCGCGCTGCAAGTTGTTATGTAACTTCGGTTGTTCACAAATCTGTGGTGTCCACAGGTCTCCGAATCCACGTTATTACAGGACACCAAAAGAGCATAGCATCTTGAGCTCTGAGATTTTGTTGATGTAAAGTTTAAATGGTGGTCGAAGCATTGTTCTGGATCAAAATAAAACTAAAACAATAAATTCAAACAACTGTTATGATTTTACCAAAATACTAGCACTTGCACCTTAAACGATGCATGTGGATTCACATATTTCTCATCCCAGCACTGGCATGTTTTGAGGGATTCCTTTGATAGCTTTTATTTATAAGCTGACATCCGAAATGCATAAATATATTTATGTAAGTACTAAGAAATTGTATTTTATTATTATACATTCAAATAGAACGAGATTTTTTTTTTAAGTTACATACCGTATACCTCCAGATTCAAGACGAGCTTTTTTCCACAGTAGAAGAAGTTTCCTTTTTTTAAAATGAAGGAAGATGTATTTTTCATTTACTGTACAACTCCAATGTGAGACCGTTACATCCAAGAAACACACACAGAAACACACTTTTATGGCTTTTATTCCTTTTCTCAGGTAAATGCATCGCCTGGAGAGTTTAGCTGCTGGTGGTGGGACAGGCTTTGGTGTTCTGGAACATTTGTTCCCTCATTGGAAATGCATTATCTTTGTCACCACATTGCTCCTCTTGTTTCTCACTTTCTTTGTTCTGTTGTCTCTCTTGTGTATTTGACAGTATAGGTCGTTGCCGAATGTAGGCCCAAGGCCACAGCAAGAAAATGGTACCGCTGCTTCTGCCTTGAGGAAATTAATCACTTATTGGGTATCTTAGGTATATTATCATATCACAGTACATATTCTAATTAATTACTCAGAACAATCAGAAGTTACCTTTTTTTCTCAAAAACATGCTAGTAAGGGATAAACCCGCTGGGAGCCTTCAGAAATGGACAGAAGTGGTTCACGGAAAGCTCATGACGTAAAACAGGCGCTACATGGTGCACAGCAAGTTCAGTCAACTGCCTGAGATAGATAAAAATGAGAGTGGCTCCGAACACATGCTCTACAAGGTGTGAGCTACGTGAGGGCTGAGGAGGATAGCAAACAATATTCTTAAAGCTTTAGGTTCTAGTTCTCAGTAACACTCAATCATTTTACCTTAATCTATCTATTTCGTTCCATATTGGAACACTGAGGACTACAATTTGCTACCCTTATAGATAATAATGAAAAAATAGACGCTCCTGACAGTCTTTTAATTGAACCTGAAGTCGATTTTTTCTCCTAACCCAGGGAAAAACATACTTAATGTAACTCTTCAGGCTTTCCCGGCGAGATCTTGACATGTGGAATAATCGGGTCTACTGCCGGATGTTTGTGTCGCTGTGACACAGACGCCAAGATTTTGGGACAGTATAAAGGAGGCCATCAAGATCAAGGTCACAGACAACCTAATAAACCGAGACAGTGGTCACCAGCTCAGCTCAGCGTGGAGTCCGGCTCTGGCGCTTATCAGGGCCCAACGAAAGGAACCAAGAAACTCCTCAAGAAGTTGTGACACCGCAGGAGCAACGCCAGGCAGGCGCGGACCGCGAACGCAACTCCCGGCGCGGGATGGGCCTCTGACAGCCGCCACGACCGCAGATGATGGACAAACCGGGCGCCGACGACCGTCGGAGCACCAGGGAAGTGCCAACACCTCAGGAGCAGAGCCAGACGGGCGTGGACCGCGAACGGAACGCCAAACGTGTGTCCGGCCTCAGAGAGCTGTCACGACCACAAATGGTGGACGAGCCGGGCGCGGACGTCCGTGAGAGCACCAGGGAAAGGCCAAAACCTCAGGAATGGCACCAGGCGGGCACGGACCGCGAACGGAGCGCCCGACACAGCTCGGGCCTCAGAGAGCTGCCACAGATGGCGACCAAGTCGGGCGCGGACGTCCGAGGGAGCACCTGGGAAGAGAGAACACAAGCAGCGCCAGGAGGGCGCGGACGGCAAAGAGAGCTCCCAGCAACCTCTGGGCATAAATACTGGACAAGATCCTCCAATAGGGCAGCCTCAGGTAGCACCTGAAGAAGGCAGCGAGTTACGTGGCCCAAATATTGTGCCAGAGCCACACAAACATCTGGCAGTAGACCCGATTATTCCACACATTACAAAATTAAGCACAAGGAACAAAACTGGGTGTGTTACAGTAATACCCTTTAGCGCACATATAATAAGATTAACGGATATAATTACTGTAGTACGATTTAAAACACCACTAACGCTATAAGTAATGTATTTCAATAAACTATGCAACACGGAAATTTCCTTGAACTATATTCTGTTGGAATTACATACGAGATAATTCGAGAGTCTGATGACAGAGTAACTAAACACGTCTATGATACGAATTTGTATGGGTTTGGAATGTAATATATCTAACTAAGGAAATGTGTAATTTGAATTTAAATTTTCTTAACATTCTGTTCAAATTAAATTTCTTTCTAGGATTAAAAATCATCTACAGTGACTCGCATGTTATCTTACTTGTTGTACAGTCATATTAGTTACTTTAACTGTAGCACACTTGTCTATTACGCAGATGAATTTGTCTTTCTCAATATTTTCTAGTGAAGTAGAGAATACAGCGGCAGGAAAACGTAAATGTACAATGCTCTTGGGCACCAGATCCTGCAAGCAAAGATATATTTGTTCCAGCATTTAGAGAATGTGAGAGCAACGGGTACGTTTTGCTTTCCACGCTGGCGTTTTCCCGTTTAATCCGACGTTTCGCTGCACTCCGAATGTAGCACAACGCTGGGGATTTGTAACGTTAGCATCTGTCGGAATTCGCTGCCAACTTGCGTGAGCATTTTAAAGAGATTTAATACACATTCGGTGTTAAAAAATAAGTAAATAAAACTAAAAGACTGGGAGCCAGATTATTGGCGGATTAAATCAAACATTTATTTTCTTTCGTATCCTGACGTCTGCTCTCAGAAGCAGTAGCCAGAAATAAAAGTACCTGATTTACAGATTACGCGTCAGCGTCCGAGTTTAAAATCCTAATCATTCTGCACAGCGTTGCACCAAATGGACACAGGAAACATTCCACTGTGATGGGTTGGTAGAATGGGGATGATAGGCCCAGGAGCCCTACAGTGCAGACTATACACTGTTCATCATCTCTGTTTCGTTACGTACACTACACACAATAGTAAGATAACAGTACACTGGAAAAGTTTCTTCAAATCCAGTCTCCGCTATAACAAATAACAAATATACTAGATCATTATCATTGTCATTAATAAAGCAAAAACTCAGCGAAAAATTATAACAACTTCCTGTCTACGAACGTCACACTGTCGTCAATGGGAAATGTCGAGCCACTTATCCCAATCTGATATTCATTACATAATAGCTATTAAATTATTAAACTTCCTGTCTGTTCGCAACTGATGTCCATCATCAACGTCAGTATGAGGTGTGACGCTACGGGCACCAAAACACACTAGTATTCATTTGGCACATTAGCAAAAAAAAAAAAAAAATAAAAAAAATAAAATAAAAAAATAAAAAAAATAAAAAAAATAAAAAAAATTCCAAATGTCATCTCGAAAAATTTCTTGCCATGCCTGAAACACGTGCCATATCTGTTCATGAAGCTGGTATGAAAGTATCCTTCTCCCTATCGCTTCCAAGCATGCTCTGTGGGCGTACTGTCAGGGAACCTGACAGGCTTGTCAATGATACATACATTTCTCAATGCGTTTGTATGTTACTTATGTGTTCTACGCCATTTGAATGATTTTTTTTTTATCTAAACGATGCGTAGGGAGTCAGTTTACAGGATATATGTGCATGATTGGGTTTGACGTTAATGATCATAGTATTTTTCAGTCCTGTTCAAATTTTTCAGTCCTACTCGCGGAGCTATACTTAAAAACTATTTCTCTTTTGTGGGCTTCCAGTCTTAAATAAAAATTCGTCTATGGAATAGGAAGTGTTCTCCAGAAGGAATGACTTTACGTTACACTGAAAACTTGCTTTGCTATATGTCAAACATTTTATGTTATTGAGAAAATGGTCAAACATTTTTGTTGATGCATATTAGACATCTTTCTGAGACAGTGTAAGTTTTAATAATTGGTAATAAAAGTCATGTTTTCTTCTAGTATTGTACATATGGACATCAATATTCTTCTCAAATTGTGATGGAATTTTATTAGGGAATATATATAATTTCTGCCTCCTTCAGCCGGATGCTGTGGCCTAGTGTTTCTAGGCGCTTCAGTCCAGAACCACGCTGCTGCTACTGTCGCAGGTTCCAATCCTGCCTGGTACATGGATGTGTGTTATGTCCTTAGGTTAGTTAGGTTTAACTAGTTCTAGGTCTAGGGGACTGATGACCTAAGATGTTAAGTACCATAGTGCTTAGAGCCATTTGAACCATTTTCTTTTCTTTTTTATTTCATTTTTTTTTTTTTGACTCCTTCTGGATATACCTACAAGATGACTGCAGATGAAAACCACATATTATTCTTGTATTCCGCTTTTGTTCAGTTTGTACATGCTTTCTTAGGGTTCAACTATCCCAGAAAATAAGTCCGTAAGACATTGTTGAGCGGAACTGAACTATCCCAGAAAATAATTCCATAATACGTTGTTGACCGGAACTGTGCAAAATATTTTTGGAGGTTGAGTTGTTTGTTTCAGAGGCTATCCATTATATGAAGAGAAAAAGTACCTGATCTTAACTGTTTGAGTAGCTAAGTAATACTCGTATGCTTCTTCCACTTCAATTATCTTCGGTATGTGTACTCTAATAAGAGGGATGTTCTACTGTAATTGTTGGTTCAAGATCATGTAGTTCATTATTTATTGATAAAACTACTTATTGTACAGAACTGAATATAGAGTGTTCTCGCAAACTTCAGATAGAATCCATTTGTAGAGAACATCGTAATCATTCTTTAAAATAGATCAATAACAATTCCCTTTGTTGGTTTTTCTCTCGAGGGATTTATTGTAATAAATCTGCAAAAGTATCAGTTCTCGTCGATGAATGTCAATCGAGAATTCGTGCCCCTATATGGGAGTGGATACAAAACCGAACACCGTGAGACTCCCTTCGCGATTTCTCCCGAGTCTCTAAAAATATTTCTCCCTCTAACAGTGTTTGAGTTATTTTACGTAACTTCTTGTGTTCTGTTTGTTATTCAGATCAGTGGTTTTTAAAGCCAAAAGTTCCGTAAAACCTAAGTATTTTGTAAGAGAGTTACATGAGATACACGGTCAAAAGCCTTGAGAAGATCACAGAAAATACCAACTAGTGATACTTCATTATTTAAGGCATGTAATACTTGGTGAACGAATGCATAAATAGCGCTGTTAAGTCATGCAACCAATCTGGGATCCAAACTGTATTGTGCTGTTTAAATGTGAGACTCCTCTTGAATTTTCGAATATTTTGGAGAAATACTGGATAATAATTCTTTGATTCCTTCTTCTCATCTTTCTTACAAAGAGGTTTAATAATTGCATATTTTAATTTGTATGTAAAAAAGTACATGAAACATTACATATATTACTCAGAACGTTATTTATTAGGTTAGAAAAACTACTCAGAATTTTTGTTTGAAAGTCAGTCAGCATCATACGAGCTTCTGTTTTAGTGAACTTTTATAGTTTAATTCATTTACGTGAAAGAAGTTGCTGCCAGTTACAACAGTTAAAAGTTTTGTGGAATAACATTTTTAATAAATTCTCTTGATCCTTCGAGGGAACCATTTAACCCTGTTTTTGCTGCTACATTTAGAAACTGATCGTTAAAAATATAAGTTGCGAATTATTAGTCACAGCATGTTCATTCACTTTAATTGAGATAGCATATTGTGCACCGACAGGCTGACCTATTCTCTGTTTCGCAAACTGGAAAACTCATTACTGAAACCAGGTTGACACGTCATTTTTCCTGTTTATCTTGTCTGACAGGTAGCTCAATAATGCATCTAGATTTCTCATACAGCTGAAACTAACCTGGAGGGGATATGTAGACTGCTACAAGTGAAGTATCCTAAGGCGACAACACATAGGTGCAGGTTCAGATCTGTACAAAAAACTGCTCGTTTCTATATTTTTGACGTTGTGTCCTTTTTTTTCATATGTTGCAACTTCACTTTTCCCAATGTTCACTCTACGTGAAGTTGATGCTAATCTAGAACTCCTGATATTAACTACTCTATCTCTCAGATTACATGGTGTCCAGACAGGCACAGAACAACAATCACTTCAGAATTTTTCACATCATCTACACACTCAAGACGTTTTTCTACCTATCTTATAGTTCACTAGTGCTCTGATGAAATAAACTAATTTTACTTTTCTGGAAACTGTTGCGTAATTATGCTCCTGTTCTGTTCTAATTGCTTTCCGGACTATCTGCTTATAAAACGACTGTAACATTAAAGAAAGTACAACTCTGACACCAGTAATTACGGAGTTTGTCTATGTGTGCGTGTGCCTGTGTATATACATAAGAGTGTGTGTGTGTATGTGTGTATGCGTGTGTGTTTGTTCACAGCTAATCTTATCTCCCTACTCATATTCAGGAGCGAGTCACGGTTTGTGTGCCCATCTTCTAATTGCAGCAGCAGGTACAGGACAGGTATGAAACTTTGTTTCAGTCAAAATCAATCCACTCAGCTGTTTGTTTACATTGCTGACATTAGTATTAACCAAGGGCTGCTCAACGCACTGCAAAGCCTCTACAAATCCCACTAGATCGTGTTCTGTTACGCCTCTCATTTTATCCACGTCACCTTTAACTAAGTTTCTAGCCAGGTTGTTTCCTGTTTCTGCTATTATAACCATTTGGTCTTTTCCATCACAGTCTCTCGAAGTTTGGCACTAGTTTTCATAATGTTTCTGATATGACATTCAAGACCTAGCTTCCCCTGTAGCATTTGGCACACAACTGCGATAGATGCCCCTTTTTTTTCAATTGGACTCTTTCATCTGTTGTCTCTGTTATTGACTGGCTCTGTTTTTTGACTCTGTTTATTTACTGTTAGTTAAGCTAAGGAGCCATCACTATATCCACTAGAACTTTGTTGGCGTACCAACAAGAATCGTATCAGCTTCCCTGACAGATTTAATTCTTTACTCAGATTGTTTCGATACAGTGAAGACTCCTTTTACGTTCCTTGTTTCACGTGTTCTTCACCAGAATTGTGACTCCTAGCAGTTGTCCTTTAGAACGCTGGCCGGTCGCTCACTGTCTGTCCACTCAGGGTCGTAAAGCGTACAAAAAACCAGTCACCCTGCAATAAGCTAAGAGTCGGTCAGGGGAAACACTCTCACTTTCCCACAACAGCAATATGTCGCACCAACCGTCCGCGGCTAACACTCAACTCGTGACATTTTACTTACGATCCAGCCGCTTCTCGCTAACTCTGTGTGCAGAGCTGGCGGAACAGCAACGCCGAATTACCAGTCTCTATTTCTCAGAAAAGTCATGCCCACAAGTATCTAATGACAAAAATTAATAATAGCTTTTAGTCAACTTTCCGCTAAAACTAATGCTGATAAAAGGACTATAAAGTCGAACCAGCAACAAATCACATCAGAAACATAACAGTTAAGGTTAATTATTATGATTACCGCTATAGATACTGTTATTGTCCATTAACTTGACGTCATTAGCACGCAGATCTTGGTGCAGAGATTCAGGCCATGCCGTACCTGTTCCTATCTTGTGTGCCACGCCGAGTTCAGAAAGAAAGTAGTGTAACGTATCGTCTGCACTTAAGGCTGTGTTAAAAGAAAAGAACCAATTCTGACCACTATATTTCCATAAAACAATAGAATCAGTTCTGAACCATAGAGTTAACTCGTTAATTGTCGCTATTAAATGATGTCCATGCAAGTCTATTTAATTACTGTGTTTTCCCCAAAAAGGAAGATATGTTTTACTCAACTACCAACAGCTTAAGGGTTCTGACTCTTCTCCATAATGCCTACACGTCCTTTGTGTTGGCCGGAGTCTCCCAATGTGGCAGACGGCGTGCTGAACCATGTTTTAGGGTGCTGCTTCCACACCTGTCGTCGCCCCCCCCCCCCCCCCGTCTCTCTGCCATCATTAGCGACATCCTTAGCTTGAGACGCTCCCTTTAGTCAGTTTCGGGCCTCCGTGTTACGATAATACTTTTATCCCTCGCTTGATTCACAAAATACCTACATTTAGTATTCACAATCTTTGACTTATATCTTACATTTCACTCTTTCTCGGTCTTAACATTCTATGTACTCATTATTTACTACAAGGAAGTGCTGGTTGAATTTCTTTCACTTACTCTCCATCAGTGACAGCCTCCTTACTTGTTTCCAGGGATGCTCGCCTTGTTCCAAGAAACGAAAGCTGAGGAATCCTGCTTCGGTCCCTTGACGTCGTATTGCTCAGGATCAATACATTTTACAAAATAATTCTTGTAGCCACATGTCATAACCGTTACGCACTCCTCCTCTACTTGTTACCTAGCAGCAGGATTCTTTTCCCTCCGCTTAATCTTTCTACAGATCTAGCCTTCAAAATCATTCCCACGAGTCTGCTGCAGTCTCCTCAAAAACGGGTTGAGACTTTTATCCTGTTCTAAGTACAAAGCAACCTAATTTCTTCCTGGAACCTGAAATGTTATTTCTGACGTTTGCTCCTGTTATTTGTTACTTTCTACCCATTTCCTCCTTCAGCCTATCTAATTCAAAACGTGCTACTTCTAATTCTGCCTCAAGTACACCAATGTTTCTTCTCTGATCTACGACGCTCTTTCCGACTGCATAATTTACAACTCCGTGGTTCAATCATGGCTTCCCCCGTACAATCACACCTATGGAACACAAACCCACAGTCCTGACGTGTTTCTGCAAGACTGGTTAACCTAAGGCAACATACATATTTATTACATATGACGCTATTTTTCAGTAAACCGAGCAACACTATCACACACTTAAACTGCAATTAGGTAAGAGCTAATGAATATTTATCTTCCAATAAGCTGCGCAACTAATTCCTGGATGGTGGAGAGACGAAACACGAGCATGTAAACACAGGGAAATTCACTGAACCTGGGTTTTACATTGCAGAAGGCACAAAATGAATGAACACTAAAAAGCTATATTTTCAACAGCATTCTTACGTAGAAGAGCACTGTAACGTATCCAAGGGAACATGTAGTGTTCTGCGCACCTGTAGCCGATGTCAGAGCGCTTAGAGCAAGCGACCTACTGCCACGATTGTAGAGCGAAGTCTTGGGTTATCCTGCTGGAATATTCCGTTTCATTAAGGGTATGACTACAGGGTTTACCAGTCTTAACACAAACTGACGTGGATTTCCATTCTTTTCCATTTCTTAATATCGGAAGCCTGGACTGTGAAATACCGTACACTTTTCGATACTCACATTACGTAGCTGTAACAACATAAAAAGTTTCCAAGAATGAGAACATACAACTGTTTTCCTTTATACTTATTAATGTATAGATAAATCGAAGAGTGCGCACCTGAAGGGGAACAAGAGGCACCAACTTGCTAAGAAGCAATTGGAAACTGCAGCCCCTTGTCCATCCATCACCAACAAAGGAAAACTTCGATTATTATTTGATAAGGAGAGACAAAAAATTAGAAGGGTTTGATGGAAGTGTAATTTTACAGAGCAGAAAAATTACAATTATAAAATCTATGCTGCTACACGTATTTCACATGTTGCTGAACTATTTCTTTTATGTTCCTTTCCAAGAAAAAATATTTTCTTATACCGAGTGGAACTCTGCAGAGATTAACATGGTGGACCCACATTTGTAAAGAGTAGAGTCCACGTCCAACCGTGACTACAGTGGCGTTAGCAATGACGGTGATATTTTCTGTTGTCGAATATGAGACACCTTTAGTAGTGAAATATCAGATACTTTTAGTAGTGAAACACGAGATACTTTCAGTAGTGCAATACCAGAAGGTCGGCACTAATGAGGCATTAAAGATAGGTAGAACGAAACCAGACTGACTACAGTGCTAGGAACTGCACCGGTCAGGGTCACAGTTACTTGTCGTCTGTCATTTCCATTACTGCTCAATATGCTGCATTAGGTGCCGAAGACTTCCGGTATAAGAAGCCACCCTCATTCTGCCAACGGTCTTTTTAAAGAGGGTGGAGGAGAGGACAGAGGCTCAGGGCACACTCTTGTCCTAGGGGTGGGAAGCAGCCCGTAAAGGCGGAAGAATCAGCAATGATCAACGGCATGGGGATGCAGAAGGCAGTGGAAACCACCGCATTAAAGACACGTAACGTGTATCCGCAGCACATACGGCCTGTAATTGAAAAAGTGTCATGATGATTTCTCCACTGGCAAAAGATTCCGGAATAGTGCCCCATTCGCATCTCCGGGAAAGAACTGCCTAAGGGGAGGTGACCGTGGGAAAAATACTCTACTACGAACGAAACGATAACGTTCTACGAGTCGGGGCAGTGAAATGTCAGAAGCTTGAATGTGGTACGGAAGACAGAAAATCTGAAACGGAAAATGCAAAGGCTCAATCAAGATATACTAGAGGTCAGTGAGGACAAGGATTTCTGGTCAGATGAATTTAGGGTAATATCTACAGCGACAGAAAATGGTATAACAGGAGTACGATTCGCTATCAATAGGAAAGTAGGGCGGTCAGTGTGTTACTGCGAACAGTTAGGTGATAGGATTGTTCTTATCAGAATCGACAGCAAACCAACACGGACAGCAGTAGTTCTGGTATATATGCCGACGCCGCAAGCTGAAGATGAAGACATAGAGGAAGTATCTGAGGATACTGAAAGGGCAATACAGTAATATTTGGGGAATGCAGTTCTAGGGGAATAAGTTGAAGAAACATTACAGGAGAATATGGGCTTGGGACAAGGAATGAGACAGCATAAAGACTTACTGAGTTCTGCAATAAATTTCGGCTAGTAACAGCGAATACTCTGTTCAAGAATCACTAGAGGAGGAGGTATACTTGGGAAAGGACTGGTGATACGGGAAGATTTCACTTAGATGACATAATGGTCAGACACAGATTACGAAATATACTGGTTTGTAAGGCCTACCCAACAGCAGATATAGACTCATATCGCAATGTAGTAGTGATCAAGTGTAGGTTGAAGTTTAAGAGATTAGTCAGGAAGAATCAATATGCAAAGAAGTGGGATATGGAAGTACTAACAAATGTCGAAGTACGCATGAAGTTCTCTACGGTTGTAAATACAGCGCTAAAGAATAGTTCAGCAGGCAGCACAGTTGAAGCGGAATGGACGACTCTAAAAAGGGCAAACATACGAATTGGAAAGAAAAACGTAGGTACAAAGAAGGTAGCTCCGAAGAAACCTTGAGTAACGGAAGAAATATTTCAGTTATTCGATGAAAGAAGGAAGTACAGAAATTTTCAGGGAAATTCAGGAGTACAAGTCGCTGAGGAATGATATAAATAGCAAGTGCAGAGAAGCTCAGGAGAAATGGCTGTACGAAAAGTGTGAAGAAGTCGAAAAAGAAATGATTGTCGAAGGACTGACTCAGCAACAGGAAAGTCAAAACAACCTTCGGTGAAATTAAAAGCAAGGCTGGTAACATGAAGAGGTCAACGCAGATTCCACTGTTAAATGCAGAAGAGCGAGTGGATGGGTGGAAAGAGTACATTTAAGACCTCTATGAGGGTGAAGATTTGTCTGATGTGACTGAAGAAGAAACAGGAGTCGATTTACAAGATATAGGGGATCCACTATTAGAATTCAAAACAGCTTTGGATGACTTATGATGAAATAGAAGAGATAGATAACAATCCATCAGAATCACTGGGGTAAGTGGCCACAAAACGACTGTTCATGTTGGCGTGTAGAATTTATGCCTGGCGACATACCACCTGACTTTCGGAAAACTATCATCCAACCAGTTCGCAAGACTGCAAGAACTGTCACCTCATGCATCCAAGTTGGTGACAAGAACAATATACAGAAGAATGGATAACAAAACTGAAGATGTGTTAGATGACTATCAGTTCGGCTTTAGGACAGAAAAAGGAACCAGAGAGGCAATTCTGACTTTGTGGTTGATAATGGAAGCAAGAGTGAAGAAAAATCATTAGGATTTGTCGACCTGGAAAAAGCGTTCGACGATGTAAAATGTTGCAAGATGTTCGAAATTCTGAGAAAAATAGGAGTAAGCTATAGGGATGGACAGGTAATATACAATATATACAAGAACCAAGAGGAAATAACAATACTGGACGAAAAAGAAAGAAGTGCTCGGATTAAAATGGGTGGAAGACGGGGGTGTAGTCTTTCGCTCCTACTGTTCAATCTGTACATCGAAGAAGCAATGATGGAAATGAAAGAAATGTTCAGGAGTGGAATTAAAATTCAAGGTGAAATGATACCAATGATACGGTTCGCTGATGACATTGCTATCATGAGTGAAAGGATAATTACATGATACGCTGAATGGAATAAGTAGTCTAATGAGTACAGAATTTGGAGCTAAAGTAAATCGAAGAAAGACGAAAGTAATGAGAAGTAGCAGAACTGCGAACAGTGACAAATTTAACATCAGTGTAACACAAGTAACTCTACTACCTAGGCAGCAAAATAATGAATGAAGGACGGAGCCAGGACGACATTAAAAGCAGACTAGCACTGGCGAAAAGGGCATTCCTGGCCAAGAGAAGTCTATCAGTATCAAACATAGGCATTAATTTGAAGAATAAAATTCTACGAACGTACGTTGTTAAAAAGACAGGAATGTTTGGAAAACAGTGACAAGGAGAAGGGCAGGCTGATAGGACATCTGTTAAGACATCTGGGAATGACTTCCATAATACCAGAGGGGGCTGTAGAAGGCAGAAACCGTAGAGGAAGACAGGGTTTGGAATACAGCCAGCAAGTAATTGAGGACGTTTATTGCAAGTGCTAATCTGGAACGACGAGGCTGACGACATGAAACCGATCAGAAGACTGAGGACTGAAAAAGAAATAAATAGGTGCTCCACCGTGACCTGCCTCTCCCGTGCAGCCATCATCCTGCTTAGGAAATGAACTAGGCTTTGTTCCTAGGTTTTATTCAAGGAGTTTGAGCTTTTTCTTAGTCAAGGATTCATCCACCATATAAATCTATAAAGCTGTAGTTTTGTTATATTTAGAGCAGCCACTCACATCATCATTGTAGCTGGACAATGAAACGTGGATCCCAGAATATCATACATAGTTCCATTACTCTAGGACCCACTTGTCTGCTAAGTCTTGCTCCCATGAGCTTCTGTTGTTAATAACAAGTTGCCCCCACTGTTATACCGTTATACAGTGAGTTTTAATGCCGATCTCATTGATCTCTAGACGGGTGCTCGAAATCTAGTAAACACTTCATAGCAGCATGGATAGTCACAGCTTTAAACTTCCTCCTGTACAAATAACACCAGAAGTATGTTACTCCGTACAGCAGGCTAACCATCTCTCTCTCTCTCTCTCTCTCTCTCTCTCTCTCTCTCTCTCTCCATTACAGGATAATTTCTCTCACCTCCATTAAAGATGTCTCGATGCAAAAGGAATAAGAGTTCTTCTCCACTGTCTTTTTGGCTCAGAATGCACCCAGGAACATGGTTCAATTCATCACAAGATAATATAAATTCCTTCAGAAAACTGGGAATATAAAGACTGGATTTGACATGAATATTTCCTTTAACACAAAAAATGCTTTACGAAACTTTTCAGACTACAAAAATTTCATACGTCCTTAGTAATTGTGTATGCAGCCTTACTCTGTCTGCGAACTCCCTCACGAATTTTCTTGAATAATTCGAGAGGCCAGGGAATGACCGTAACTCTAGGCATGTTCCTGGTAATGGAAAGTCTCAAACTGTCTTCATCCATTTCCTCAACCGCTAAACCATCCTTACTAATTACATAACACAAGTAATTTACTACTTCCAAAGTAAAATCACAGTTCTCAGTACTTAGTGTTAAAGGTGCAGCCTGTAAGCTTTTAAACACTTCCCTCAGTCTGTGCCCATATCCTTGCATATTCTTGAAAAAAAAAATGTATCATCCCGATACACTAAAAAGTGATGAGTATTTAACCCTTTCAACACTCCTTAGTTAATAATACCAACCCGTCCATATCTTATGTCTAATCCTGAGCAACCTGCCCTACCTGCGTTTTAACGCCATATGGCCAAAACACTGACACATAAAACAAACAACTGTCACAGATTCGACACAAGGGTCAGAATGCCCAAGAAAATTGCAGTATGCACATCACACTGGCTTGGCCATTCAACTCTACAATTAACCTCAAACCTGTACTGTATTGTATTGTATGGAACTGGCGACCTAGAAACGACGGAGAGGCTCCGTCCCCGCCGTAGCCCGGAGTTGTACATAACCCTACAACAGGCTACTGCAGTCCACTCACCCCTCCGCCACCCCACACCGAAGCCAGGGTTATTGTACGGTTCGGCCCCCAGTGCCCCCCCCCCCCCCCCATCCGTGAACGTCTCACACCAGATGAGTGTGACCCCAAATGTTTGCGTAGTAGAGTTAAAAAATGGTTCAAATGGCTCTGAGCCCTATGTGGCTTAACATCTGAGGTCATCAGTCCCCCAGAACTTAGAAACTAACTACCCTAAGGACATCACACACATCCATGCCCGAGGCAGGATTCGAACCTGCGACCGTAGCAGTCGCGCAGTTCCGGACTGAAGCGCCTAGAACCGCATGGCCACCGCGGCCGGCGTGGTAGAGTAACTATGATGTACGAGTACGTGGAGAAAGTGTTTGCGCAGCAGCCGCCGACATAGTGTAACTGAGGCGGAATAAAGGAAGCAGCCCGCATTCGCCGAGGCATGTGGAAAACCGTCTTAAAAACCATCCACAGACTGGCCGGCACACTGGATCTCGACATTAACCAGCCGGGCGGATTCGTGCCGGGGACGGGCACGCCTTTCCGCCTGGAAAACAGTGCGCTAGACCGCACAGCTAACCGGGCGGGCTTACCCTCAAACTTAAAGACATCCACTGGCTCCTTTGGCCCCACAAAATTAACTTTGCAGCCACGACAACCCGTCACTGTCGACCCCATGATTGTCACCAAAACACAAACTATAGTCTCACTCACCCCACGAAGTCAGCGTAGGCTGCAGTACGGACCCCATGCTGCAGCGAGTGGTACACCCTCCACTGTCCACTAACGGTAATTTTTTTAAATTTGTGGTACGGTCTTATGGGACCAAACTGCTGATGTCATCGGTCCCTAAGCCTACACGCTACTTAATCTAATTACGCTATGGACAACACGCACACCCATGCCCGTGGGAGGACTCGAACCTCCGACGGCGTGAGCCGCACGGACCGTGACAAGGAGTCTCATTCCACGTGTCAACCCCGCGCAGCACTGACGGTAATGTCGCCCACTTTGTAGAGTTCAGACAGCACTCAGTAGGGTCTACATCTACATTTATACTCCGCAACCCACCCAACGGTGTGTGGTGGAGGGCACTTTACGTGCTACTGTCATTACCTCCCTTTCCTGGTTCAAATGGCTCTGAGCACTATGGGACTCAACTGCTGTGGTCATAAGTCCCCTAGAACATAGAACTACTTAAACCTAACTAACCTAAGGACAGCACACAACACCCAGCCATCACGAGGCAGAGAAAATCCCCGACCCCGCCGGGAATCGAACCCGGGAACCCGGGCGTGGGAAGCGAGAACGCTACCGCACGACCACGAGATGCGGGCTCCCTTTCCTGTTCCAGTCGCGTATGCTTCGCGGGAAGAACGACTGCCGGAAAGCCTGCGTGCGCGCTCGAATCTGTCCAATTTTACACTCGTGATCTCCTCGGGAGGTATAAGTAGGGGGAAGCAATATATTCGATACCTCATTCAGAAACGCACCCTCTCGAAACCTGGACAGCAAGCTACACCGCGATGCAGAGCGCCTCTCTTGCAGAGTCTGCCACTTGAGTTTGCTAAACATGTCCGTAACGCTATCAATCTTACCAAATAACCCTGTGACGAAACGCGCCGCTCTTCTTTGGATCTTCTCTACCTCCTCTGTCAACCCGACATGGTACGGATCCCACACTGATGAGCAATACTCAAGTACAGGTCGAACGAGAGTTTTGTACGACACCTCCTTTGTTGATGGACTACGTTTTCTAGGGATTCTCCCAATGACTCTCAACCTGACTCCGCCTTACCAACAAGTGGCGAAGTGACAAGTTATGGGCGGGGGGGGGGGGGGGCAGTGACACACTGGCGGTCGAGAGAAATACACGTCACATTGTCAGCAGTGTGAGGCAACCATGCCCCCCACCTATGAATGAAGCCAGCGTTGGACAGCAGGTGGCTGGTTTTCTCTCTAGTGAAGAGTTGCTCGTGTAGGGGCCCTGCGTTGCTGACATCAGGCCAAGCAACGGCCGGCGCTCTGACAGTAGACAAAGGCCCTAACGTCAGCGGCGCTCTTCTTCTGCTGCAATTGTGTTCCACTGCGGAACGGTCGTACCCGGAGACTCGGGCCCTTCTCGCGTACACCGTGGAGGCGAGCGAAAACTACTTTGCGCAGGACGCGACCAGCTACCCCTGGCAGGAGACTGGCGACGGCGGGCGCTGGCGGCAGGTCGGCGGCGCTGTGGCACCAAGTCCCACAAGGAGGCTCAGCACAGGAAATGGCTGGCCCAACCCATGGCTGCAGCTGGTGGTGTGAAGTCGTCTCGTCGTCTTGCGTGGCCCTGCTGTCGTGATGGTGCTAACGGACTCACAATGAATGTGTCTCAAAATTCACAGCTATTTCTAATGCTCTTATGCACTGTTACGTAAGCCACAACATGGGTTTTTTCCTGCTGTAGTGGCATCGTCCTGCTGCTCCGACCATTATCGCTGCGTGCTGCAGGTTTTGCCGAGCATGTTCTTTTGCGTAAGTGTTATCGTGACCCATATGTGACCACACTGCTCTTACCTCCAGCGTTAGCTGACGCAACGCTTCACGACGAATTTCTCACAAATTCTGACAACTTTCACATAAAACTAGGTAGCGACAATACACTTGAACCGGCTAGGGACAACGTCGAGTTGGTTCCTCCGAAAATGAGACAGCCCATTTTCTTTCCCATCCTTCTCAAAATTAATTTGCGTTCCGTCTCTCTTTTGACGTGACTTCAAATTCTAATCTCCCTTGGTCTATTTACTTCTGCTTTCTCTTACGTAGTTCGATACAGTAGCTATTTTTTTACCTGAATACGCGCCGCTATTACTTCGAAGGTGGCAGGGATAAAATACAGGGAGCGAAAGGCTATTTACAATTTGTACATAATCCAGATGGCAGTTATAAGAGTCGAGGGGCAACAAAGAGAAGTAGTGGTTTGGAAGGGAACGAGACACGCTTGTAGCCTATCCCCGATGTTATTCAATCTGTATATTGAGGAATCAGTAAAGGAAACAAAAGATAAATTCGGAGTAGGAATTAAAATCCACGGAGAAGAAATAAACATTTTGAGGTTCACCGATGACATTGTAATTCTGTCGGAGACAGCAAAGGACTTGGAAGAGCAGTTGAACGGAAAGGACAGTGTCTTGAAAGAAGGATATTAGATGAACATCAACAAAAGCAAAACGAGGATAATGGAATGTAGTCGAATTAAGTCGGGTGATGCTGAGGGAATTGCATTAGGAAATGAGACAAAGTAGTAAAGGAATTTTGCTACTTGAGGAGCAAAATAACTGATAATGGTCGAAGTAGAGAGGATATAAAATGTAGACTGACAATGGCAAGGAAATCGTTTCTGAAGAAGAGAAATTTGTTAACATCGAGTATAGATTTAAGTGTCAGGAAGTCGTTTCTGAAAGTATTTGTATGGAGTGTAGCCATGTATGGAAGTGAAACATTGACGATGAATAGTTTGGACAAGAAGAGAATAGAAGCTTTCGAAATGTGGTGCTACAGAAGAATGCTGATGATTAGATGGGCAGATCACATAACTAATGAGGAAGTACTGAATGTAATTGGGAAGAAGAGGAGTTTGTGGCACAACTTGACTAGAAGAAAGGATCGGTTGGTAGGACATGTTCTGAGGCATCAAGGAATAGCCAATTTAGTGTAGGAGGGCAGCGTGGAGGGTAAAAATCGTAGAGGGAGACCAAGAGATGAATACACTGAGCAGATTCAGAAGGATGTAGGTCCAGGAGGTACTGGGAGATGAAGAAGCTTGCACAGGATAGATTAGCATGGAGAGCTGCATCAAACCAGTCTCTGGACTAAAGACCACAACAACAACAACAACAACAATTGCTTCGAAATAATTTTCAATGATCATGAATCAACATTTTGTTCATACCAAGTTTCATGGTCTCTTCTTCAAGTAAGGACATTTGTGAAATCGTCTATGCGATAAATTTTTCTACTGTTTAGTGCAAATTTACGTTAAAATTTCTCAATTTTTCACTAGATTTTACTTCGTCAGCACTGTATCTGATATCCGTTTCCAACGATCCAACAACTACTCCACTTGTTCCTCAACAAACTGTTGTAGCTCTTAATGCTTATCTGTGTTTTGTTCGTTTCTCAGGTGGCAAGGTAGCTCTTATATATCTGTTGTGGGTAACGGCCATTCCAACAGACATTACTAGTCGTTCATTTTTTGTTGTTTCTTTCATAATTTGACAGTTTTAGGATATTCACTAACACAAAGTATCGATATTTTGCGCCGACACACAACGCTGAGGGCGAAACTTGAAAGAGTGAGGAACATGAGCGACCCATACCGCAAATGCTCCTCAATTAGTTATACCGGCGAACTTTGACTCCTGGCCAACAACGAGACCGATTCACTTAAATCAACTTACCTAACAGAAGAAAACATCGGGTTGTTCAACCATACAGCGATGGTGCTTGGTATGTTGCTTCTATTTGCGTAGCATCTAAAGATGTTTGCTGTTTCACCAGTCACTCTGCAGAGCCGCAGTAAAAATAAATAGAAAAGAAATGGACTCATGCCTCACTCTCATTACGTAACGTTTGCACACAACTAAAACTCAGCCTCGTTTATTATGCCTCGTATATATTCTTATTGACTGTGTTGTTTATTTCAGCGTTCAAGTAATACGATGAATTTCGTAACGATATGGTGCAATCTTCAACAATTTTTAAAGGGCAGCCGCAAATTAAAATTCAGTGTAGTAAAGAGAAAGGATGGAAGCATCCACGGATTTGGCGTATACCTGTATACTAGGTCCACAACTAGCGATCACACTAATCTCATTTCGATCACTTAAGCTGCCTACCTTGACGAGAACAACCTTAGAAATCTCATACAGTCTAAATCTGAAAGATCATGTTTATTCTCTTGTTATCACTGGACGTGTATTCCTTACGAAACCTGTTATCCCTTCGATGTGCCATATAGGCGGCTGCAAGGTGTTGCTGTAGAATACAGTAACAACTGAATATTCGTTGTTAGAGAAAGGCAGAAGAAGGAGATTTCGCTCTAAGAAGGTGTGCGGTTAGGTTGAGGATCAGAGCTTTCATACGATCCCCAGTTGGTGTCATGTGTTACAGACCACTTCCTATGTGAGAGTACACTTTGGTTGTAAAAGCTTATCAGAGGTGCTGGTGATACACACAGTAAAAGGTTGGCAAAACTGGTATCCGATGACATGTAACTGGTTTCCGTCACTGGCGACGCAACCGCGCCCGCATCTCGTGGTCGTGCGGTAGCGTTCTCGCTTCCCACGCCCGGGTTCCCGGGTTCGATTCCCGGCGGGGTCAGGGATTTTCTCTGCCTCGTGATGGCTGGGTGTTGTGTGCTGTCCTTAGGTTAGTTAGGTTTAAGTAGTTCTAGGGGACTGATGACCATAGGTATTAAGTCCCATAGTGCTCAGAGCCATTTGAACCATTTGACGCAACCGCTGCGCACCTACAGAAACAAATACGAGCTGGATGTAACATTGAGTAGAAAGTAGAGCGTCATCTTTAAAGTGACTCTCCATGGCAGCTGATGAGTAATAAATTACTTGTAGTTAATATGGTTAACTAGTATATATTTCAATAGACGTCGGCTGTCTCTCCTATGGGTTGTCAGGTGCATTTTCTCTGGGGTTTCTGCAGATATTTGCAATTTCATTTTTTTAATGCGTTGTTGTAGTTAGCTCAAACAAATACTGCGCATAAAAGTCTTTCTTGCGACGCCTAGTGCCAACATGTAGCATCTGTCTGTTGCCCATTACGAGCAAAACCATTATTAGACCATAATTTTATGTGCCCATCCGACTGATCGATCCGAAATTAGTCTTGTGCGATATTTGTTTTATCGATATGTATTATCAGAGAAAGTAAAACACGGAGAATAACGAGTACTCCAGCAACGACAGCACAGCCCAATCGCAGTCTGGAACGCGCGACCGCTACGGTCGCAGGTTCGAATGGTTCAAATGGTTCAAATGGCTCTGAGCACTATGGGACTCAACTGCTGAGGTCATTAGTCCCCTAGAACTTAGAACTAGTTAAACCTAACTAACTTAAGGACATCACACACATCCATGCCCGAGGCAGGATTCGAACCTGCGACGTAGCGGTCTCGCGGTTCCAGACTGCAGCGCCAGAACCGCGCGGCCACTTAGGCCGGCCGCAGGTTCGAATCCTGCCTCGGGCATGGATGTGTGTGATGTCCTTAGGTTAGTTAGGTTTAAGTAGTTCTAAGTTTTAGGGGACTGATGACCTCAGATGTTAAGTCCCATAGTGCTCAGAGCCACAGCGCAATCCCGCGCTGACTATTACAGACACACAGCAGTGCCGCTCAGTAACAGCCGCTGGAGCCCTGGGTTTCCTTCGACTTTTGCTGTCCTCTTAATAAGTATCGATAAAACAAATATCGTACCAGGTTAATGGTGGCCGCTCAATCGAATGGGCATGTAGAATCCCGCTTTAAAAATCATTTTGATCATAACGGGAAACAAACTGACGCTATGTGTCAGCGCTGGGTATCGTATGAAAAATTTGATGAGCAGTATTTATTTGGGGTGACTCCAGCTAGACATTGCAAAAATTAATTGCGAAATGTCTGCCGAAATACTAGAGAAAATCCGGCTGCGCCTCTTACTGATGACGAAGTCCCATACTCCGAGGAGCGTGGGGAACGGTGCGGGAGAAGTGCACTGCCAACTAGGCAAGCTCCTAGCGGAGGTGGTTTGCCATTGCCTTCCTTCTCGAGGCAAGTAAAATCCCTGACCCTGCCGGGAATCGAACCCAGGACGCCGTGTGCGGGAAGCGAGAACGTTACCGCAAGAGCACGAGCTGCGGACTGAGCCCCTTAGAAATAGTAAACATTTCTATATTTAAATGGAGAAATTTCTAGAGATTGTGGGCTCTAAAACGCATGTCTTAACTGCCTTAATAGCTCTGACGACTTCTTCAACCTCGATGCTGCGAAACAAATCTATTTTTTCTATTTTACTGCAAGCTCTTTGCTTTCCATGTTTTGACTGATGGTACTACGGATCAACACACGAAAGAAATTTACAACAAACATGAGATGTTAAAGTGCATACCTTAACAGCCATTATCACTTGATCATCTTCGTTTCTGTGGAACACATCTCTTGTACTGAACAAATGCTCTGGAGTTCAGTATTTTAGAGCTGATGTTTAATAGACAAATATTTCTTCTACCTGCACCCAAAATAGGGAACGCAAAGAACTTGCACTAGAAGAGATTTTCCTCACAATATCGAAGATGAAGATGAGCTCTAATTCTTAAAGTATTCGTTTTAGAACCCATGTTTACTAGACTTCCTTGCTTTGAATATTGATCATTGTTCCTTCAGTGTCCATGCTAACATATTTACAAAGAAATGGGCTTAACAGGATAAGAATTTCTACCTTTACAGTGAAGACACTAAAGATAACTGAAATGTGTGTGTGTGTGTGTGTGTGTGTGTGTGTGTGTGTCTGTGTGGTGGTTCTGTCCCAGGAGTGCTGATTTATTAGACTTGAAAATTTGGTCCGTCTACGCAACTAAATTGAAGGCTATCTGTTTTATGCCATAAACGTTTCACTTCTTTTTATTTTTGAAGCATCTTCATAAATTTAGCGGCATACAACAAACCTCAACTTGGCATGGCATATTACATATTTGCATATAAAAACAGTTAGCATTCCAGATCAACCGCACAAAGTTAGTAAGAGTAAAGCAATCCACATTCTGTTTATAAGAAAAGATTTCGCAATGGGTTTCTTTTTCAGAAATCACATCTGAATGTAGGTTGTTTGTGAGAATGTCGTGTTAAGCTTCGTGTGAGAAGGAGGAACTTTTATCAGTACATGTTGTAACAATACAGTGGCAAGACCGCGGTTTGTCGTTCCGCGATATTGCCGTTGGGTATACAAAACGTCCGCCTATGGTTAGAATCGGTAATTTGGTCTGCAGCCGTTACATACCTGATACGTTAGGGAAGGTAATTGTGCTCTGTCTTCGAGGGTTCAGTTACCTTATCTTTCAACAGGAGAACTGAGGACTGCATGTCCCTCGTCCCGTCCTGACCTACCTCTATACTGAATGTGTTCGTTTGTTGACCTTTCCAGAGCGTCCTTCATGTCTCTCACCTATTTAAAGCATCTGATCATGGGTTGGTGGGAAACTGGAACGCCCCCAGTCCGATTGATGAACTTTCACACAGAGTGGAAACAGTATGGAATGATATCACCGTATCTGTCATCTTAGTTCGACTCGATGTCCAGCTGGGGTAGATCCATTGCTGCTCCCAGAAGTGTCAACTCTGTGTACTAAATATTGCTTTGCTATATTTCGCACAAAGTATACTTTCAAAGTTCATCAAAATTTTATCATGCATTCTTCCTATTACACCGTATGAGCACTATAAGTAAACTTTGATTAGTTGCTTTCCTTCTTGGTGCTGCATTATTAATGACCAGCAGTACACATGTAAAACAAGTCTTGCTCTGCCGACGTTACAATAACGCGTACAACAATCCTATTAGTCTATAAAACTCTTCATGTAATAAGCTGGACACTAAAGCCGAAGAACCTCAATTTCCAATGCATATTTAAGATGGTTTGTCTGTTGTGCCTAACGATGTTAGCGGTAGAAGTCATCTAAGTTAAGAGGTTGCTCATTCGTACTCCAAAAAACGAATATATGAGTAATGTACTTCATTGCACAGCAGATTTTTTAAAGCCCATAAAAATGTATATTATCACCATATTACCACGTATTATTATGTTATCTGTGTAGAATCGGTAACTAACTGGCCAGCATTTCTAAGATTTGTTGCTCACAATACCTACACTCGTTGAATGGAACTACTGATAAGAAACCGCATCACTATATGATCAGAACACACTGTTAATAGCTTTGTTGTGCTCCAAATATTGAAAAGTTGCCTTCAGCTAAATAGTAACTTCTATGCAACACTATTTGCTGTTCGTGAGACGTTAGCCGAGTCAACGAAGACCAAAACTGTCGACTGGGGGAAAAAATTTCTGTAGTCAAATTTTTGCACAATGGTTGGGGAGAGCGTCATGAAGAACATACTGAAAATCCTCGCTGGAGGGATGTGAGCCTGGGAGTCGGAACGAGCAGGGGGAGGGTTGTGTAAAGATCACTTTTTAGGTTTTTATTGAACACCTTCTGCTTTTCTGCGAAAATGTTTACCAACCTCTAGAGACTATTGTACGCTGCAACGGGAGATATTGATGCTTAATCATTCTGTATGATAGTTGTAACGTTCTTCTTCTGCTTGCTTTTCAGTGAACGGACAGACTATATCTCCCCAACATTTCGTAGCCCATCCTTTATGTAAGTAGACAAAATAACCGAGATCGTGTTTATATAGTGCAGTTATTTGCATTTATTTAACCCTGTGACGCATAGCGTCCACTGCAGTGGACAGCTGTTAATGGTCGCTTCTTTAGCATTTTCATTCAGTTCTAAGGCTGCAAATGCACACAGTTCACTGCAGTGGGCACTCCCTACTGGTGTTGTGTCCTGCATGCGTTTGCAGCCTCATGACTGATTGAAAACGACAGAGAATTGACCATTATAAGTTATCCACTGCAGTGAAATTCATGCACCACAGGGTTAAGTCAATTTATAGGTAAAATAGGTACATATAAACAATGGCTTAGAACTGTTTAATTTGTAAGTGTTGTCAGCGACCTACGTAGTGTCGGTGGGAAAGGGGCTGGATTAGTATATGTAGCAACTTGCTGCTGTCTGTCGTTAGCCTGTTGTATGGGCGTGTAGCCATGTTGAACTCAAATGATGATGCGTTCAAGAATGATTATAAAGTTACTGCATTCCTCTCACCATTAACTGTGTTACTACTAGACTGTATTAATCTCTTCCGTTGCTGGCACTCGTGGAGTAGGCTGCACCGAGAGGAGACACTTAGCACACATCCAAAGTATACCTTCCAAGGAGGGTATCAATATGTCTGATGGAGTAGGACTGATTATGTTTGAATCTACCACAGTGATCTGCTGCAGTGTATTCCTTGACGTGTATAGCAGTATCTGAATTCCCATAACACCAAAGTGAGGTACTTCTAATGCAGGCGGAGCCAATTCAAGCATCTGGGCCCATTAGTAGTGGAGACAATAGAATCGAAATTGTCGAATATAGCCGGCCGCTGTGGTCGAGCGGTTCTAGGCGCTTCAATCCGGAACCGCGTGGCTGCTGCGGTCGCAGGTTCGAATCCTGCTTCGGGCATGGATGTGTGTGATGTCCTTAGGTTAGGTAGGTTTAAATAGTTCTAAGCCATGGGACTGGTGACCTCAGATTTTAAGTCCCATAGCGCTTAGAGCCATTTGAACCATTTTTTGTCGAATATATGTCGACAGCATGTTACAATTGGGGCAGGCTTTTCAGTGTTGTAGACATTTCACAGCTCCAGCTGTTGAGGTTTCCTACATAAAAGCTCAGTTAACAATTCCAAATAGGAGTAAATACTCACTTAGTAAACGGGAACTACGTAAACACAAATCAGTGAAGTTAGTCTATTGAAATGAGGAAACTGGACAGGAAGTGGTGAAATGGTCAAATGGCTCTGAGCACTATGGGACTTAACATCTGAGGTCATCAGTCCCTAGAACTTAGAACTACTTAAACCTAACTAACCTAAGGACATCACACACATCCATGCCCGAGGCAGGATTCGAACCTGCGACCGTAGCAGTCGCGCGGTTCCGGACTACAGCGCCTAGAGGCGCATGGCCACCGCGTCCGGCGGACATGAAGTGCTGGTTATGTATTGTCTGCCTGTAAACTGAAAAGTGAGCAGCAGTCGTTGTGGAGGAAGTTGCTTTTTCCACGATAAAGTTACAATTGCCAACAGGATGACTAAGAATCAATTTCCCTCTAGCTTTATAGAGCAGTGTGCATTATTAGCAACTCATAACTGTATTCAGTGTAATATTAACACACTTTGTGGAAAATAAACACGCACCTCCCTGGGAGTGCCTGAATTTCGTCTCCAGTGATTCATAAGGCGAGCTGGCATAGCTTCGTGATATATGCTGTGATTTCTTTTTGAGACGTAGTGCGATGGAGATAATGGGGAACTGTCTGGTCGCCCTTCATTTTGGCGAACTATAAAGGAGGGAAGTGCATACCCACAATCCGGCGACGTATCTTCCCACGCGCTTCTAACTTCCAGCCCCGTCTTTCCACTCTGTTGTACGCAGAACGGTTTTACTGCATTTAGATGTGATACAGATATTCTTAATCCATGTTATTTACCAATATTTTATACCATTATTATAATTTTATACCATTAAAACACTATTTATAATAGTCTGCGAATTTCCCATCCTCTCCATCTCAAAAACTATCTGTCCTAGAAACAAAATGTATATAACTAAGAAATTTATTTTGTTCCGGGAAACATTTTCGTAGAAGCCGGAGGTGTCCATGTAGCCAAGAAAAATATAAAGACCTTTAAACGCCTATTACCCACATAGTCACACCCTATCTGTCAGAGGATTTTTAGTGTTATTCATTACAGCCTCCTCCCCACCTCCCCCCTCCCCCGCGCCATCACTCGGTCAGTGTAAAAAAATTATCGACAACACGAACTTTTTCTCTTAATTTTCCTTCATTGACTGGACTTCGTTCATCTTAACATTCAGCTGTCTATATTTTAAATGTTAAGTAGCCTACTTATATTTACGACTACTAGATGGCACTCTTGGTGTAATGTTCACCTGCCCCACAGTAGTTCTAAGTTCTAGGGGACTGATGACCATAGATGTTAAGTCCCATAGTGCTCAGAGCCATTTTTTTTTTTTTAGTTGGGCGTCACTTGTGTCATACGTTTGTATGCGAGATTTCCACACTCTTAAACATCCCTAAGTCACTGTTTTCGATGTGACAGTGAAGTGGAAAGGTGAAGGGACACGTACAGCACGAAAGCGTACAGGCCGACCTCGTCTGTTGACTGACAGAGACCGCCGACGGTTGAAGAGGGCCATAATGTGTAATAGGCAGACACCTATCCAGACTATCACAGAGGAAATACCAAACTGCATCAGGATCCACTGCAAGCACTGTGACAGTTAGGAGGGAGGTGAGAAAACTTAGATCTCATGGTCGAGCGGCTGCTCACAAGCCACACATCACGCCGGTCAATGCCAAACGACGCTTGCTTGGTATAAGGAGCGTAAACATTGGACAACTGAACAGTGGAAAAACATTGTGTGAAGTGACGAATGACGGTGCACGATGTGGCGATCCGATGACAGGGTGTGGGTATAGCGAATGCCCGGTGAGCGTCATCTGCCAGTGTCTGTAGTGCCGACAGTAAAATTCGGAGGCGGTGGTATTATGGTGTGGTCATGTTTTTCATGGAGAGAGCTGACACCCTTTATTGTTTTGCGTGGCACTATCAGAGCAAAGGCCTACATTGATGTTTTACGCAACTTCTTGCTTCGCACCGTTGAAGAGCAATTCGGGGATGGCGATTTCAATACGATCGAGCACCTGTTCATAAGGCACGGCCTGTGGCGGAGTGGTTACACGACAATAACATCCCTGAAATGGACTGGCCTGCACAGAGTCCTGACCTGAATCCTGCAGAACACATTTCGAATGTTTTGGAACGCCGAATTCGTGCCAGGACTCACCGACCGACATCGATACCTCTTAAAACTAAAATTTAAAACAGTCTTGATCGAAAAAAATATTTTTTTATTGGAGTGAGTGATCGGTTTCGACTCTTTCATAGTGTCATCTTCAGACTCCAGAGCGGCGGATGGACACTGGCAGACGACCTCCGTCGACCCTCGACGCTCCTGTAACTGCAAGTAATCCTGTGCTCTCTGCTATACTTGGTTCAAATGGCTCTGATCACTATGGGACTTAGCTTCTGAGGTCATCAGTCTCCTAGAACTACTTAAACCTAACTAACCTAAGGCCATCACACACATCCATGTCCGAGGCAGGATTCTAACCTGCGACCGTAGCGGTCGCGCGGCCCCAGACTGTAGCGCCTTGAACCGCTCGGCCACTCCGGCCTGCGTCTGCTATACTACAAGTCTTCCAAGCCAGAATGCTAGCATCAGGGAAAGCTTCGAGGCCACCATAATCAGCATGACTGCCCCAAACAACGGCCAAGGTCAGCCACCTCCAAAGACGGTGAACTCCATTAGTAGTCCACGGAAAACATTAGGGCCACCCATAAGCTGCTGCTTATTAAACTGTCCACTCAAATCAATGTCTATTGCTGTCAGTGTTTTATACACGGGAGCACTGCGCCGCCTGTGACGACGATAAGCTCTTCGCAAAGGTATTGCTGAGGCACGAGCGTCGAGGGTCGACGAAACTCGTCTGCCAGTGTCCATCCACAGCTCTGGAGTCTGAAGATGACTCTATGAAAGAATCGAAACCGGTCGTTCACTCTAATAAAAAAAATATTTTTTGCGATCAAGACTGTTTTAAATTTCAACAGATTTTAAGATCGTTGACTATGAAACTTCCTGGCAGATTAAAACTGTGTGCCCGACCGAGACTCGAACTCGGGACCTTTGCTTTTCGCGGGCAAGTGCTCTACCATCTGAGCTACCGAAGCACGACTCACGCCCGGTACTCACATCTTTACTTCTGCCAGTATCTCGTCTCTTACCTTCCAAACTTTACAGAAGCTCTCCTGCGAACCTGCAGAACTAGCACTCCTGAAAGAAAGGATACTGCGGAGACATAGCCACAGCCTGGGGGATGTTTCCAGAATGAGATTTTCACTCTGCAGCGGAGTGTGCGCTGGTATGAAACTTCCTGGCAGATTAAAACTGTGTGCCTGACCGAGACTCGAACTCGGGACCTTTGCCTTTCGCGGGCAAGTGCTCTACCATCTGAGCTACCGAAGCACGACTCACGCCCGGTACTCACAGCTTTACTTCTGACAGTATCTCGTCTCCTACCTTCCAAACTTTACACAGTTTTAATCTGCCACGAAGTTTCATATCAGCGCACACTCCGCTGCAGAGTGAAAATCTCATTATCGTTGACTATGTTTTCAAAAATTTCAAAAATCGGTCCTTCTCCTCAGTGCAGAATTCCGTGAAGAATGGTCCGCCATTCCCCAAGAAATTTTGCAGCCCGTGTTTGAACGTATGCCTGCGAGAGTAGAAGCTGTCATCACGGCTAAGGGTGGACCAACACCATACTGAATTCTAGCATTACTGATGGAGGGCGCCACGAACTTGTAAGTCATTTTCAGCCAGGTGTCATACTTTTGATCACATAGTGAAGTTATCTTGAAACCTTACAAATCTAACGAAACCCAATGGGAAGGCGAGTTCAAGTAGAGAGTAAACAAGCAAATACAGAGAAAAGAGCAGCGCGAATGGTGCTGCGCTAGGCGCTGTAGGCACCCGAGGTGAGGCGGATCCGGACACACTCCCGGTCCTTCGCCTTGGGAAAGGCTGGTCACCCGTATAAAGACTAACGCTGAGCGCGGTGCATCACAGATGCTCAGACGTCAGGTGAGAATTGTCGGTTGGCTGTGCCACTTGGCTCTGGTGGGGGCCTTACCCTCTAGTGGTATTTGGGGCGCACGAAGTCGCCTCTCAGCCACTAGACGCGACGCACGTTACAATGAAAAGACCAACAACACTTATTCGCCACCTAATGATGTGCACATAACCAAGCCTGAGAGCAGTCCCTTGCAACAAGAAGGACTGTTTATAATATAACAGTGCCCGTGTTATTCATAAGATGACGCAATGTTCCTTCGGACACTCATGTATATCAAAGGAACATCACACCATACTTCTAAACAACACAGCCACCGCAATATCGTATTTCTCTGCCTACACGGGGAAAGCCACTTACAACTAAAATGTCTCACCGGCATGGGAATATTCGTAATGAATGTGCGAGTGCAGGTTGTAGATATACGGTTGGCGACATAGGGAAGTTTGCCTCTGGCCGTGGGGTATGCTCGCGACCGCTCGCGATAAGCGAAAAAAATCCGGCTTCGTGTACCGCTCCAGAACAAATTTTCACTGTCGTAATTTTACTATACAGCTGATGGTTGACCTTATTCGCAACTGTGAATACATGCCATGAAGGGCTGTCTGGTTAGGCGTGGATGGTGTCGTTCCTACTGTGCCATACCACCATATCAAAATGTGCTGAGCTGTTCTGGACGGAAAAAAGTATCGGAGGAGGCCATGGCTTCCATGGCGACGTAGAGTGGTGGACAGCAGGTTCTGGTGGTCTGGCTTCAGTGATCAACCGACTTGGACCTAGGCAGCTTGACTCAAAACAACCTCCGGAGGTCGAATTCCGTGCAGACGCCAGAGTGAAGCAGTTTGGTTTGTCCCTTGAGACCCGACCTGTTGCCCTGAGAGAAAATCAAACCATCAACGCGGCGACAGCTAGTAAATTCCCCCTATTCAGTGTTAACGAAGTAATGTACGTGTAGGCCCCTAGTGTTTTGAATCATCTGCGTCAGTGAAAAAAGAATTCTGTACATGTAGAACTTCCAAATCAGCATCAAAGTTTTATGACGTTGTGTATAACGGGTGGTGTGTGTATTGTACATTCAATAAACGACTTTTTTGTGTTTCTATTTCATGTTAAGTATAATTTTATTTTTGAATATTGTGTACCGTATTGGATAAATAGACATTTTTTGGGCAGAATGACGCCAATAATTTCTTGAGTTCGTATTTGTGTCTTCCACCAAAATCATGACGTACAAAGACCTTCTGAGCAGAAAAATCCCAATAATTTATTAAAATACATTTTGTATTTATATTATTTTTAATCATGCCCAGGCTGGTTTCACACAGACATTCCTTGGTTCACAATAATCAAATTAATTAAATGAGTGTTTCACATTTCACTTTTTTGCGTTTTTTGTTGGGCACAGTCACTTTTGGTAGAAATGGTGCCATTAATCTACCTTATAAGCATTTCTCTCATGTCTTGATTTCTGCAAGTGATTCCTTTTGTAATTACTTACCATACAACATTTTTGGGTTTTTGTTTTACGGAATCATGCCAGCAACCTAATCAATTCTATAAACATTTCTTGCCTTGATTTTTTTAACTTAAGCTGCTTTATTTCGTTTTTATGTGAGCTTGCTTGTTTCATGTATAAATATTGTCTGGTGGAGCGATGCCTACGATCAATTTTACATGTGTATACTTGTATTTAGTTTACTTATACTCTTGTTGTGTGGTATCTAATCGTAGTATTCCAATTCAACGTACAAGCTTGAATCACAAGTTTCCTCAAACAGCTAATGCAGCCACAATATGGACATTCCAATATTAATGATTAGAATGAGAATACGTTTATTGACACATGGTTTGCTGTTGCGTTCTTTATGAAATTACAAGTGTTCAACAAGCTATTGGTTCTTCACAAAAAAGGAAGAATGAACAGGAAATGGCCTTCAGCCTTGTAGACAAGTTGACACCACTAACTTTGGATGGAAATATATTCGATTTTGGTTTCAACCCTTTTACTGATATAATGTTTGGTATTTTTTATATTTTTTGTTTAATTTAGTCAGTTGTTCTTGGCCTTGAATCATATAATATCCGAAACCGTCTTGTTAGTTAAGTATTTCAAACGACTATCAAGATATTCCTTATATTTTCTCATGTATGCAATTAAACTAATTTCCTGTTTTTTACTGAATTTAGCATTTCTGTTCTTCCATGATAAGATGTCATCGCTTACATATATAGGTACCTATCCACTGCTTATTTTCTCTCAAGTGAAGAATCACTGGGGGCTACTAATGTGTCGTGCTGCTATTATACATATCTTTATTTTTCTTATTTGCCAGTATATCATACTTTTAATGATGTTTTATGATCCAAGACTCCATAGGGAATAACCCACATCTTAAAAATGCTTGAATTTGGTCTTCTGTTAGATCAGCCTCTGCTCACTTTTCACCCAGTAGTACAGTTTAATGAAAGAGAGAAACTCTTTAATTAGTGAAATTGGCTTATGCACATTTTTATGGTCGCTATCGAGACATAATTTGCAGATGTACTATGTTTGAGCAAAAACATTACGAGTGCCGCCATCAGGTCCTGTGTCCCAGCATCTGGTGCAGGTTTAACTTCAGTAATTAAGGGGGAATCTATCGGTACCGGTGCCGCTGAATGTTTTTGTAAACGACATTTTTTCTTGGAAACCAAGCACAATTATCGCTCCTTCACCCAATGCACCAGTGTGAGTGTTTAAATTCTTCATCAGGGATCGTTTTTGTCACAAATATTTCGTATTTATTCAATAACTGGGTGAATGTAAGCTCCTACCGCGTCAAGTTTCATCTTTCTTGGAGTAATAAAACAGCGGAAATCAAATGAAACCAGTTCAGATGCTAAGTAACCCGAATCACTTTAGCCAATCTTGTCGTCTCTGCAAGCAACTTCAAAATATTATCTATTATGACCAAAGTGTAGTACAGATGATAGAAGGCTCTGATTATTTGGATTTAGAAGACTCATAGAGCCTTGCATATTTATGATTCCAATTTTTACCAAACCTTACATTCTTGAAACTATTAATTCAGATTAATGTCCACTTTAACCATTAGGTAAATAAATAATAAGCTACATGTTGTTGTTGTGGTCTTCAGTCCTGAGACTGGTTTGATGCAGCTCTGCATGCTACTCTATCCTGTGCAAGCTTCTTCATTTCCCAGTACTTATTGCAACCTACATCCTTTTGAATCTGTTTAGTGTATTCATCTCTTGGTCTCCCTCTACGATTTTTATCCTCAATGCTGCCCTCCAATGCTAAATTTGTGATCCCTTGATGCCTCAGAACATGTCCTACCAACCGGTCCCTTCTTATTGTCAAGCTGTGCCACAAATTCCTCTTCTCCTCAATTCTATTCAATACCTCCTCATTAGTTATGTGATCTACCCATCTAATCTTCAGCATTCTTCTGTAGCACCACATTTCGAAAGCTTCTATTCTGTTCTTGTCTAAACTATTTATCGCCCATGTTTCACTTCCAAACATGGCTACACTCGATACAAATACTTTCAGAAACAACTTCCTGACACTTAAATCTCTTACTCGATGTTAACAAATTTCTCTTCTTCAGAAACGCTTTCCTTGCCATTGCCAGTCTACATTTTACATTCTCTCTACTTCGACCATCATCAGTTATTTTGCTCCCCAAATAGCAAAACTCCTTTACTACTTTAAGTGTCTCATTTCCTAATCTAATTCCCTCAGCATCACCCGACTTAACTGGACTACATTCCATTTTCCTTGTTTTGCTTTTGTTGATGTTCATATTATACCCTCCTTTCAAGACACTGTCCATTCCGTTCAACTGCTCTTCCAAGTCCTTTGCTGTCTCTAACAGAATTACAATGTCATCGGCGAACCTAAAAGTTTTATTTCTTCTCCATGGATTTTAATTCCTACTCCGAATTTTTATTTTGTTTCCTTTACTGCTTGCTCAATACATAGATTGAATAACATCGGGGAGAGGCTACAACCCTGTCTCACTCCCTTCCCAACCACTGCTTCCCTTTCATTCCCTTAGACTCTTATAACTGTCATCTGGTTTCTTTGCAAATTGTAAATTTATCCTTACCACCTTTAGTATTTGAAAGAGAGTATTCCAGTCAACATTGTCAAAAGCTTTCTCTTAGTCTACAAATGCTAGAAACGTAGGTTTGTCTTTCCTTAATCTTTCTTCTAAGATAAGTCGTAAACTCAGTATTGCCTCACGTGTTCCAACATTCCTACGGAATCCAAACTGATCTTCCGCGAGGTCGGCTTCTACCAGTTTTTCCATTCGTCTGTAAAGAATTCGCGTTAGTATTTTGCAGCTGTGACTTATTAAACTGATAGTTCGGTAATTTTCACATCTGTCAACACCTGCTTTCCTTGGGATTGGAATCATTATATTCTTCTTGAAGTCTGAGGGTATTTCGCATGTCTCATACATCTTGTTCACCAGATGGTAGAGTTTCGTCAGGACTGGCTCCCCCAAGGCCGTCATTAGTTCTAATGGAATGTTGTCTACTCCTGGGGCCTTGTTTCGACTCAGGTCTTTCAGTGCTCTGTCAAACTCTTCACGCGGTATCGTATCTCCCATTTCATCTTCATCTACAACCTCTTCCATTTCCATAATATTGTTCTCAGGTACATCGCCCTTGTGTTGACCCTCTATATACTCCTTCCACCTTTCCCGTCTTTGCTTAGAACCGGGTTTCCATCTGAGCTCTTGATATTCATACAAGTCGCTTTGTTTTCTCCAATGGTCTCTTAAATTTTCCTGTAGGCAGTATCTATCTTACCCCTAGTGAGATAAGACTCTACATCCTTACATTTGTCCTCTAGCCATCCCTGCTAATCCATTTTGCACTTCCTGTCGATCTCATTTTTGAGACGTTTGTATTGCTTTTTGCCTGCTTCATTTACTGCATTTTTATATTTTATCCTTTCATCAATTAAATTCAATATATCTTCTTTTACCCAAGGATTTCAACTAGCCCTCGTCTTTTTACCTACTTGATCCTCTGCTGCCTTCACTACTTCATCCCTCAGAGCTACCCATTCTTCTTCTACTGTATTTCTTTCCCCCGTCTCCTTAAATTCCCACCTTCTTCTTGCTGTTTCTTCAGTTTTAATCTAGAGTTTATAACCAATAGATTTTGGTCAGAACCCACATCTGCCCCTGGAAATGTCTTACAATTTGAAACCTGGTTCCTAAATATCTGCTTTACCAATATATAATCTGTCTGAGATCTTCTAGCATCTCCAGGACTCTTCCATGTATACAAGCTACTTTTATGATTCTTGGACCAAGTGTTAGCTATGATTAAGTTATGCTCTGTGCAAAATTCTACCAGACGCCTTCCTCTTTCATTTCTTACCCTCAGTCGATATTCACCTACTATGATTCCTTCTCTCCCTTTTCATATTCTCGAATTCCAGTCACCCATGACTATTACATTTTCGTCACGCCTCACTACCTGAGTAATTTCTTTTCTCTCATCATACACTTCATCAATTTCTTCATCATCTGCGGAGCTAGTTGGCATATAAACTTGTACTACTGTAGTAGTCATGGGCTTCGTGTCTGTCTTGGCCACAATAATGCGTTCACTCTGCTGTTTGTAGTACCTTAGCCGCACTCCTACTTTTTTATTCATTATTAAACCTATCCTGCATTACCCCTATTTGATTTTGTATTTATAACCCTGTATTCACCTGACCAAAAGTCTTGTTCCTCCTGCCACCGAACTTCACTAATTCCCACTATATCTAACTTCAACCTACCCATTTCCCTTTTTAAATTTTCTAACCTACCTGCCCGATTATGGGAGCTGACATTCGACGCTCCGATCCGTAGAACGCCAGTTTCCTTTCTCCTGATAACGACGTCCTCTTGAGTAGTCCAAGCCCGGAGATCCGAATGGGGGAATATTCTACCTCCGGAATATTTTACTCAAGAGGATGCCATCGTCTTTTAACGATACAGTAAAGCTGCATGATCTCGGGAAAAATTACAGCTGTAGTTTCCCCTTGCTTTCAGCCGTTCGCCGTACCAGCACAGCAAGGGCGTTTTGGTTAGTGTTACAAGGCCAGATCAGTCAATCATCCAGACTGTTGCCCCTGCAACTACTGAAAAGGCTGCTGCCCCTCTGCAGGAACCACACGTTTGTCTGGCCTCTCAACAGATACCCCTCCGTTGTGGTTGCACCTACGGTACGGCCATCTGTATCGCTGAGACACGCAAGCCTCCCCACCGACGGCAAGGTCCATGGTTGATGGGGGGATTAGCTACATAATTAAATAAAACATATAAATTTTTTAGCAAAGATAGTAACAATTGCGTAATTAAAGATCACAGATTTAAACGTGCAGTTTAGTATTTCAGATTAGTCTCAGGACAGGTACAGAAACTTTTCAAGGGTCATCGATCATCCTCCATACAGACCCGAGTTGGCCCCCACCCAATTTTTATCTGTTTCCAGAACTTGAAGAACATCTTCGAGGACTTCAGTTTGCAATGAAGCTGTGCAAGCAGACATAAGGTTGAGGCTCCGTCAACAAAGTCAAACATTCTACCGTGACGGTATTAACAAAATGGTCTCTCGTTGGCAGAAATGTGTTCGTCCCCAGTGTGACTATGTTGCGAAATAAATTTGTTGACATGGTAAATAAAAATACAGAATGTTAATAACACTGGTTTTACTTACAACGCCTTAATACAATGGAGAGACGTCTACAGATGTTAAAGTAACCTCTGGCGTGCCACAGGGGTGTGTTATGGGACCACTCCTTTTCACAATATATATAAATGACCTAGTAGATAGTGTTGGAAGTTCCATGCAGCTTTTCGCTGATGATGCTGTAGTATATAGAGAAGTTGCACCATTAGAAAATTGCAGTGAAATGCAAGAAGATCTTCAGCGGATAGGCACTTGGTGCAGGGAGTGGCAACTGACCCTTCACATAGACAAATGTAATGTATTGCGAATACATAGAAAAAAGGATCCTTTATTGTATGATTATATGATAGAGGAACAAACACTGCTAGCAGTTACTTCTGTATAAATACCTGGGAGTATACGTGCGGAACGATTTGAAGTGGAATGATCATATAAAATTAATTGTTGGTAAGGCGGTTGCCAGGTTGAGATTCATTGGGAGAGTCCTTAGAAAATGTAGTCCATCAACAAAAGAGGTGGCTTACAAAACACTCGTTCGACCTATACTTGAGTATTGCTCATCAGCGTGGGATCCGTACCAGGTCGGGTTGACAGAGGAGATAGAGAAGATCCAAAGAAAAGCGGCGCGTTTCGTCACAGGGTTATTTGGTAAGCGTGATAGCGTTACGGACATGTTTAGCAAACTCAAGTGGCAGACTCTGCAAGAGAGGCTCTCTGCATCGCGGTGTAGCTTGCTGTCCAGGTTTCGAGAGGGTGCGTTTCTGGATGAGGTATCGAATATATTGCTTCCCCCTACTTATACCTCCCGAGGAGACTACGAATGTAAAATTAGAGAGATTCTAGTGCGCACGCAGGCTTTCCGGCAGTCGTTCTTCCCGCGAAGCATACGCGACTGGAACAGGAAAGGAAGGTAATGACAGTGGTACGTAAAGTGCCCTCCGCCACATACCGTTGGGTGGCTTGCGGAGTATAAATGTAGATGTAGAATACTTTTAACATAAAAAGTTCTGAGGCATTACTTTTCAGCGCGCCCTGGAATAAAAACCGTTTCTGTGTTGTCTCGCAAATTGTCACGATGACGTCATACATCTTTTATCCATCTCGAGCGTCCCATTCGATAACTTATGAGTTCCCTTTGATAACTTTCGAATCTCGGACCAGATACTACTGTACACGGATACCTTTACCAAATGATGGAACGGGTACGCTGATAATAGTCAAACACTTCGTTTTGTTTTAGTCACAATTACCGAATATAATCATAATTACACGCTAAAACTTTCTTCATGGGATTAAGACTGATGATTGCTCAAACTCATTAATCTGTTTTCCATATTATACGTAGAATAAATCCTCTTGTGTTTTCTGGTCAAAGCGGGTGTTTGTATAGTTGCATAATGTCAACAGGATATCAAATTTAGATTATTCCATTAGCTTGATATTTCTAGCATCACTTTCTTGAGTAACCTCTTCTATTGTCTGCATTAGAACAGAAAACTGATGGCTGACATATAGTAAACCTGAGTTAAACGTCGCACGTATTGAATTTTTGATCAGACAAAAATAATAGAGATAGGTGCGGAGTTAAAGTATGCTACTGCTTTCACATGCGAAACACTACTCAAAAAATTCAGCTAACAACAAATAATTTCCTGCATCACGTAATCTATTTCTACCTGTTTCAGAATTTAATTAAACATCCTCTGAAAACGTCAGGTGGCTTACACGATTGCCATCCTTTGTTTAGGGAGCATCAACTAATTAACTTTTTACCGTTATTGTGCACAATAGTATCCCGGACTTATACTGAAAATGAAGTAGGAGTCGTGTAAACAGTGGATAATCCATTATCAGTAAAACCACTACTAGGAAAAGCAGTCCCCATAAGCACATAAAGAGAGATATTGTAGATCAAATGTTCGCTTAATTTCACTGCTTATTGCTTTCAAAAGTATATCAAGCCTGAATCAAAACCACGTGTGATCGACGGTAATACAACACACGAACCGGAGGAGTGCCTCTTATATCACAGCGTAACTGCGTTTGCTATACGTACCAAGTTTAAGTTGGGAACAACAAATAATCAATGTGACTGTATGAGAGGGATATCAGTAAAAGTAATTGATGTGTCGGCAGCTGGGCCAACACCTTGTAGATAGAGGTGGCTTAATGGGCACGCGAGACTAACGCAGACGGGCGTGAAGTACTGGAACAGGATACGTAATTAATGCTATGAAGAAAAGAACGGAGCTTCTCATATACTTATCTTTAATGTCTTCTTGTACATCTCTATGGTGAACACAAGTGAGACTCAAATTACAATCACTGTAAGGCTAATGGCGCCTTGCTAGTTTGTAGCCATTAACTTAGCTGAAGGCTATTCTGTCTATCGGCTAATGAGAGAGAAAGGCTTAGTACGTCTAGTCGCTAGCTCTGTCGTCCATACAACTGGGCTGAGTTCGAGTCAGTCTCTCGAGACCTGCCTTGTGGTGGCGCTAGGTTTGCGATCACACAGTGGCGACATGCGGGTCCGACATGTACTACAGGACCGCGGCCGATTTAAGCTACCACCTAGCACGTGTGGTGTCTGGCTGTGACACCACATTCCTCCCCCGCGATTCGGCGAACGGTCGTGAGATAAGGCTTCCGCCCGCCGTGGGGAGGACCCCATGTTGACGTATGCGACGAGGTGGGGAGCCTAACAACAGGCGAGGCTGTGCCACCCGCACCCGGCCATTCGGTCCGAGGGGAGCTAGGAAACGCCTGAAAACCTAGTCCAGGGTACACGTCAACATGCGGTGTATGCGCCCGTAAAGATACAGGAGGGACCGAAGGGTCGACCTCCATGTGGTCGGAGAATCCGACGCGCGATGACGACATCTGGTCCGGAGCGGGCAAGAGTTCCATGGCGGAGGACAGCTGGTCACGGGAAGCGATCGGCGGCGCGTGACCCAGGGAGGCGCGTGGCGGCTGCAGCGAAGCGTCCACTGCGGGCGGCGCCGGAGGCGGCAGCGGCGGCTGCGGCGGCTGCGGCGGCGGCGCGACGCCATGAGGCAAAATGGAAGGCAGCGTCGCTAACACCTGGGGATGAGGCGAGCCAGTAGATGGGTCCCCAGGGCGCTGACCTGACGGCTCCTTCGCTGAAAGCAGACGGGGAGCGGCAGAACCCGGGCGACGACAGAGGCGCAGCTGATTGAGATGCCGACGCACCTCACCAGAGGCCCCCAAAACCAAATACATCGCGCGGCCGAGGCAGCGAAGAATGCGCCCTGCGAGCCAACGCCGTGAACCGCGATAGGTGCGAGAGAAGACAACGTCGCCAGGAGCAAAAGCAGCAGTCTGCCACTGCACAGGAACCTGATGCGGCGGATGCAGCAAAGACATCAGGGTGCGATGAGGACGACCATGGAGCAATTCAGAGGGCGAGCGACCATCGCGGGGCTGAGAGCGATACGAGGACAAAAAGAGCAATAATGCGTCCTCCCGAGAATGCGACACTTTCAATTTCAACATCTGTGACTTGAAAGTCCGGACCAATCGTTCCGCGGCACCGTTTGACTGAGGCGAAAACGGCGCGGACGTCAGATGTTGAATACCATTGGCCTTGCAGAAGGACTGAAATTCTGCGGACATGAATTGTGGGCCATTGTCGGAAACAACAGTCTGCAGAAGACCTTCAATGCAAAAGATAGCAGACAAGGCTTGGATTGTGGCAGAAGACGTCGTGGAAGACATCCTGACAACAAAAGGAAAATTACTGAAAGCATCGACCACAACCAACCAACGAGCATTCCAGAATGGACCAGCAAAATCGATGTGCAAGCGTTGCCAAGGGGAAGTGGCTTTCGGCCATGCAAAGAATTTCCGCGGCGGTGCGGATTGTTGTTCGGCACACGCCACGCAAGAGGAGCACATAGTCGTAATCGCAGCATCGATTCCGAACCAAGTACAGTGCTGACGAGCAAGTTGTTTCGTACGCACTATACCCCAATGTCCGTGGTGAAGAAGCCGTAAGACAGAGGACTGTAACGAACGTGGGACCACGACTCGGGACTGATCATTATCAGAACGCAACAACAAAACACCACGTCGTACAAAAAGTCTCTCCTTGTGAGCAAAAAATCGGCGAACCAGCGGATCCTCGATCCGTGACTTGGACAAGGGCCATTGCGTAGCAACAAAACGCAAAACAGTAGCAAGGACAGGGTCAGCAGCTGTGGCCGTAGCTACACGACGAAAATCAATCAGAAACGATGCGACCACGTCATCGGTTTCCGAATCAATGAACATGCAAGCAAGTTCGGAAGAATCGAATGCTTTATCCTCAGCAACAGGCAAACGGGACAACGCATCAGCGTTTCCGTGCTTAGCAGTGGACCGATACAAGATATCGTAGTGGTACTGCGAGAGGAAAAGAGACCAGCGAATGAATTTCTGCGCCGTACGCGGAGGTACGGGCTTGTTCGGATGAAAAAGCGATGTCAAAGGTTTGTGGTCCGTGATGATGGTAAAGTGACGACCATACAAGAAATCGTGAAACTTAGTAACACCAAACACGAGAGCTAAAGCCTCTTTCTCTATCTGTGAATAATTTCTTTGCGCAGAGGAGAGCAATTTTGACGCAAAGGCAATAGGGCGATCATGCGATCCATCTTTGTGCGCAAGCACAGCACCGATCCTGAAATCCGATGCATCTACCATCAACAAAAGGGGTTTCCGGGGATCGAACGGCGTAAGGCAAGTATTTGAAAGTAACGCCGATTTCAACTGGCAAAAGGCGCGTTCGCATTCCGTAGTCCAGACGAACGGAACACCTGTACGGCGTAAGCGATGAAGCGGAGCTGAAATGGAAGAAGCATTGCGCAGAAATTTATGATAATAATTTATTTTACCCAGCACACTCTGTAGTTGCTTCAAGTTCTGCGGTGACGGCAAATCCTGTATGGCACGGAGGTGCTCTGGACTCGGATGTATTCCTTGGGCATTGAGGACATGGCCCAGGTAGGGTAAATCCCGAGCAAAAAACACACATTTGTCCTTCCTCAAGCGAAGACCATTTTGTCGCAAGACCTGAAATAATGTTCGGAGATTGTGCAAATGTTCGGCTTCTGTCTTTCCGGAGATCACAATATCGTCCAGATAGTTCGCAGCAGTAGGGACCGACGCACAAACAGTTTGTAAATATTGCTGAAACAATGCAGGGGCGGATGCACACCCGAAAGGCAGTCTTTTGAAGCGATACAAGCCAAGATTCGTGTTTACCACCAAGACGCGCTGGGATTCTTCGTCCACCGGTATTTGCAAGTACGCATCTGCTAGGTCCAACGTTGAAAAATATGTTCCCGGGCACAGTTTGTCAAAAAGATCTTCCGGGCGGGGCAAAGGAAAAGTAGCAGTTACTAGTTGTGGATTCACAGTTGCTTTGAAGTCCACACAAAGTCTCAATTTTCCGGAAGGTTTTGGCAAAATTACTAAGGGTGAGGCCCAGAGAGAAGCCTGCACACGTTCAATTACACCTTGAGATTCTAAATCGTGCAATGTTCTTGCGACCTCATCACGCAATGCGTGGGGAACATTGCGCGCTCTGAAAAACTTCGGTTGCGCGTTTGCTTTCAGTTCCAAATGTGCTTCATAGTTCTTAGCGCAACCAAGGCCCGGTGCAAAAACGTCCGCAAATTCTTCACAAAGACTAGCAACACTGGCGGAAGGCACAGTCTGATGCACTGATAGGACCTGATTTACTATAGACAAATTAAACAACTGAAATAAATCTAAACCAAACAAGTTCACTGCAGTAGAAGAACGAAGAACGTAAAATGACACAAGTTTTGTTTGTCCCTTGTATGTTGCAAGAAGGCTGCACTGTCCGAACACTGGTATTTTCTGGCCGGAGTAACTAGTGAGCTGTACATTTGAGGCACGCAACGGAGGTTCGCCCAGTTGGTTGTACGTGTCGTGATTGAGCAATGAAACTGCAGCTCCGGTATCGAGCTGGAATGGTATCACTTTGCCTGCAAAGTCTAAGTCGACAAAAAGTTTATTGTCCTGCTGACGGCAAAAGCGACTGTTTTGTGCAACTGGAACAGACACTGGGAGAGAATCACGTGCGACGTGACGGGACTGCCGTCGACGTCGACGCACACGTTTTGTGGAATGAACACTGTCACCGGACGGGGTGGAATGAACTACATGAATATCCATGGGCGAAGGTTCACGAGCCTGAGTTTCCTTGGTTCGATTCTGGCGCGAAGCAAAGGGCCTGGAATTGGTGTGAGTGTCTGATCTGAGCTTTTTCTGGCAAACACTTTGGACATGTCCTTTCTTATGACAGTAAAAGCAAATAGCTTGGCGTGACGGGCAATTTTCACGCGAATGTCTAGTTGCACACCGCGGGCATGATTTCACTGCATTAGCTTGCTTACGCGGCGAACGTGTTTGCGAGCTAGGCTGCCGCTGCGCCGACGGGCGCGAGGGCCGCCTAGCGTCCCGTGCAGTGGGCCCGGCGGGCCGGTTAATGTGACACACTGCTGGCGAAGTTTCAAACGAGTCCTGAGCAAAGTCAAGTGTCTCTTGCCTATCCAATATGTCTATCACTTGTTGAAGGGAGGGATTAACTAGTTTCAAAATCTGTTCCCGTATGCGAACATCAGAAACGTTCTGTGCTATTGCATCACGCACCATAGTATCTGAATAAGGAAGGCCACATTCGCATTCAAACGCACACTCCCTAGTAAGTCCTTGCAATGTCGCAACCCACTCCCTATTAGTCTGACCGGCCGTACGTTTTGTACGAAAGAATGTTTACCTTTTTGCAACCACATTTACTGTTTCCTTGAAATAGGCATCTAAAGCAGACAAAATTTCTTCGTAGGACAGAGTTGCGACGTCGCGCCGGGGAAACAACTTCACTATCACTCGGTAGGTGGACACACCGACACAAGAAAGCAAAAACGGCTGCCGCTCATTACCTTGAATTCTGTAGGCTGCTAGGTGGAAGTCGAACTGACGGGACCACTCATGCCATGACTCGTGGGTTGCGTCAAAGGGTCTGAATTGAGGTGCAACAGCATGTTGTGGCGGCGGTAGCGATGAAGCGGCGGCGGCCGCATCGGTGTGCAGCGCACGTTGACCTTGGACGAGCTGTCCAAGAGCATCGAATAACGCCTGCGTCTGCTGATTCTGCAAGCGATAAAATTCGGACAGTACATCTGGAGATTGTGGCGAAGCCATGACACAAAGAAATTAGGGCAAAGTAAAACACAAGAGCCTTTGTAGACTCGTCGCCTTGTGATGTGTCAGCAGCTGGGCCAACACCTTGTAGATAGAGGTGGCTTAATGGGCACGCGAGACTAACGCAGACGGGCGTGAAGTACTGGAACAGGATACGTAATTAATGCTATGAAGAAAAGAACGGAGCTTCTCATATACTTATCTTTAATGTCTTCTTGTACATCTCTATGGTGAACACAAGTGAGACTCAAATTACAATCACTGTAAGGCTAATGGCGCCTTGCTAGTTCGTAGCCATTAACTTAGCTGAAGGCTATTCTGTCTCTCGGCTAATGAGAGAGAAAGGCTTAGTACGTCTAGTCGCTAGCTCTGTCGTCCATACAACTGGGCTGAGTTCGAGTCAGTCTCTCGAGACCTGCCTTGTCGTGGCGCTAGGTTTGCGATCACACAGTGGCGACACGCGGGTCCGACATGTACTACAGGACCGCGGCCGATTTAAGCTACCACCTAGCACGTGTGGTGTCTGGCTGTGACACCACAGTAATCATCTTTTAAGAAGAGAGTACGGTTTTCTATTTGTCGTAAGCAGCTTCTTTACTTACTTTTTTGTGTTGTTCCATCTGTCATCTTACTCTGAAGAATAATTAATTACGTATCAAGCTGAAACAAAATCTAAACGTACTTTGCTAAGTTTCACGTAAATCACAAAATATTTAACAACAGTGACAAATCTTTTACAAAACTTTTTCGCTTGGAAATTCGTTACTGTGCAATTCTATTCTGCAACTTACTTTAGCACTCACTAATCAGAGAACTATTCACAAAGTAAGAAAACCATAGTTAATGGGTTAGTATTTAACAACTGTCGATTGTATGACACCTACAGATAGTAATTGAAACAGAAATCGACGGTGTTCTTCCTCAGCGGCCCAGACGAATCATTTCCGGCACATATCGCAAAAAAATGATAGACCAAATTGACCAACCATCAAATTAATAGTATGTGACAATTGTTCGACTTACCAGTTCACAACAACGCTGTCTTTCAATCAAATTACTATCATTGTTGTTGTTTCGGTCTTGTGGACTAAGGCTGGATGGATGTTGTTCCACTTCCCTGTCGCTAACTTAATTTCGGTGAACTGTTGGATCCCATGCCATCAACAATCTGCCTTGTCCACCCATATCTAGATATGTCGCTGCATTTCTTTCCTTCCTTCAACTACAGTTTTAAACTTATGTCGAAACACGTGCCTGAGCGTTGCTTGTCTTCATTTTATTCCGTGATTTATTTGAACTTTTCTCTTTGAATCCCTGCAGGACATTTTTATACCTTAGACGATCAGCTACCCGAAACTGAAGAGTCTCCTGTGATGTCACATTTCAAAAGCTTCTCACAAGTTTTTATTTGACGTTCCATGGTCGACGTTTCGCACCCACACTTAAGTATGCTACAAACAGAGCCTTTTAGGAAACTTTATCTGTTCTCCAAGTGTATTAGGCTCTTTTGTATTTATTATTCAGTCCTTTTCATATTGTCTGCCTTATATATATATATATATATATATATATATATATATATATATATATATATATATACACTCCTGGAAATTGAAATAAGAACACCGTGAATTCATTGTCCCAGGAAGGGGAAACTTTATTGACACATTCCTGGGGTCAGATACATCACATGATCACACTGACAGAACCACAGGCACATAGACACAGGCAACAGAGCACGCACAATGTCGGCACTAGTACAGTGTATATCCACCTTTCGCAGCAATGCAGGCTGCTATTCTCCCATGGAGACGATCGTAGAGATGCTGGATGTAGTCCTGTGGAACGGCTTGCCATGCCATTTCCACCTGGCGCCTCAGTTGGACCAGCGTTCGTGCTGGACGTGCAGACCGCGTGAGACGACGCTTCATCCAGTCCCAAACATGCTCAATGGGGGACAGATCCGGAGATCTTGCTGGCCAGGGTAGTTGACTTACACCTTCTAGAGCATGTTGGGTGGCACGGGATACATGCGGACGTGCATTGTCCTGTTGGAACAGCAAGTTCCCTTGCCGGTCTAGGAATGGTAGAACGATGGGTTCGATGACGGTATGGATGTACCGTGCACTATTCAGTGTCCCCTCGACGATCACCAGTGGTGTACGGCCAGTGTAGGAGATCGCTCCCCACACCATGATGCCTGGTGTTGGCCCTGTGTGCCTCGGTCGTATGCAGTCCTGATTGTGGCGCTCACCTGCACGGCGCCAAACTCGCATACGACCATCATTGGCACCAAGGCAGAAGCGACTCTCATCGCTGAAGACGACACGTCTCCATTCTTCATTCACGCCTGTCGCGACACCACTGGAGGCGGGCTGCACGATGTTGGGGCGTGAGCGGAAGACGGCCTAACGGTGTGCGGGACCGTAGCCCAGCTTCATGGAGACGGTTGCGAATGGTCCTCGCCGATACCCCAGGAGCAACAGTGTCCCTAATTTGCTGGGAAGTGGCGGTGCGGTCCCCTACGGCACTGCGTAGGATCCTACGGTCTTGGCGTGCATCCGTGCGTCGCTGCGGTCCGGTCCCAGGTCGACGGGCACGTGCACCTTCCGCCGACCACTGGCGACAACATCGATGTACTGTGGAGACCTCACGCCCCACGTGTTGAGCAATTCGGCGGTACGTCCACCCGGCCTCCCGCATGCCCACTATACGCCCTCGCTCAAAGTCCGTCAACTGCACATACGGTTCACGTCCACGCTGTCGCGGCATGCTACCAGTGTTAAAGACTGTGATGGAGCTCCGTATGCTACGGCAAACTGGCTGACACTGACGGCGTCGGTGCACAAATGCTGCGCAGCTAGCGCCATTCGACGGCCAACACCGCGATTCCTAGTGTGTCCGCTGTGCCGTGCGTGTGATCATTGCTTGTACAGCCCTCTCGCAGTGTCCATAGCAAGTATGGTGGGTCTGACACACCGGTGTCAATGTGTTCTTTTTTCCATTTCCAGGAGTGTATATATAAGGCAGACGCTGTCTTTCAATCAAATATATATATAATTTTTTTTTTTTTTTGCTTCTGTAGTAGTAAAAATTTCTACGTCTCCAAGAGTTCCTTGTAAAACGGTTAACATTTGACACATCTTGCGAACACAGTTTCATTAACTTTTTTCTTCTTTATGTGCAGATTATAGAAACCAACTAGCACTTATTCCATTTCATTTGCCACCAGACTTAATTTCTGTTAATTTCTGGCGACCGCATCTAGGTCATCAACTACTCTGTCACGTGGATTTTTATTCCATGATAAACAAACCCACTTCTTTACTTCCCTTACTGTGACTTCAGAATACAAATTAAGTATCAGTGGTGGATACGAACACCATCAGTATTGACTGCTGCAGTCAGTAACTGCACAAAGACAATGAATTACCCTTCGATCCATATTGCTGATACACTGCTTAAGAATGGATAACACTTTTTAGAGGCAGTGCTGAAATGACTCCTCGAATGAAACTGTCTCTCTCAGAACCAAAGTGATCCTCTCATTAACTGTTTTATACTTTTTATTTATCATTCAACTTGTGTCCGGATGCCCTGGCTGATGCCGCCATCGGTCTAAGGAGGGGAAGTCATATGCGCCACCTGTCTCTAAACCGTGTGCGTTATCGTAACTGTTCGTGAATAATATTCTCTGAGTAGGAATTTGGGAACCAGGCCATCATTTGCCTAAACAAGGACGAGAAACCGCCTAAACATCATATTCAGGCTGTCCTGTGTACCAGACGCGCGGCTTTCAACTGGACCTGGCTCGCCTCTCTCAATAGCAATCTCGAGCAGTTCACGCTGAGTTATGTACAGGATGTAACGGGTGCAGATATTTTCTTTTATTGGTGACTGAGGATGGTGTACTGAACAAAATTACATCAGTATTTACTTCAAGGAAAAATAATAGTTGTAGCTATTAGCAGTAGTTTGTTTTTAGGTTGCTTAGTCCCGCCGAGTACATTTGAAAAGAGCAAGCCATTAATGCTTATTTTCCGCTTGGCAGCAGGTCAGGTGTTGAAGTGTGGACACGAGGAACCAAAACAGTTAGTCTGTACGGACAAGCGTAGTTCTATTGGTGGTGCAGTTATGGCCATGCGGATGGTAAAGTTCATTACGTGTTTGTGGGAAGACTATTTGACACAGAGAATAAACAAACAATACACTGATGAGTATACATTTTAAGGTACTGTGTGTACATATTAAGGTAGGGCATGTAGAAGTATTTACAATTTTGCAGTCCCTCTTGATTGAAAAAATGTTTTTTCACATGATCGGTTTATGTTCCTCTAGAACCATCATCAGATCTGCAATTTCGGTTACAGGAGTAACCAGTCGACACACAGCAACCTTCACATGCACAGTGAAGATTGCTGTGTGTGTACGGGTTACTCCTGTAACCGATATTGCAGATCTGAAGATGGTTCTAGAGGAACCGAAACCGGTCATGTGAATAAACAATTTTGCAATCAAGACGGATTATCAGTAACATTGTACAACCAAATGTTCAAATGTGTGTGAAATCTTATGGGACTTAACTGCTAAGGTCATCAGTCCCCAACCTTGCACACTACTTAACCGAAACTATCCTAAGAACAAACACACACACCCATACCCAAGGGAGGACTCGAACCTCCGCCGGGAGCAGCCTCACAGTCCGTAGACTGCAGCGCTTAGACCGCTCGACTAATCCCGCGCGGCCTGTATAACCAGTGATTGCGCTATCCCATCAGACATTATGTCTGTTTTTGCAAAGTATTTACAATTATACACATTAAACCGTGTTTGCACAGCCTGTCCTTTCAATAGTAGATAAACTGAACATGAAAAAATCACAATAAAAACATATGTTTAAAATAACTTAAGTAAGAAAGATACAATAACAAAAATGTTATTGACTATCAAAATTGGTTCAAATGGCTCTGAGCACTATGGGACTCAACTGCTGAGGTCATTAGGCCCCTAGAACTTAGAACTAGTTAAACCTAACTAACCAAAGGACATCAGAAACAACCATGCCCGAGGCAGGATTCGAACCTGCGACCGTAGCGGTCTTGCGGTTCCAGACTGCAGCGCCTTTAACCGCACGGCCACTTCGGCCGGCACTATCAAAATTAATTTAGTTAGAAATTTTAATTTCTTCTTGCAAAAATTTCTGTTCTCTTTCCTGTTTTGATTCAGTCCTCCAATGAATTATCGTAATCCACGTTTGTCAAATTTTATATCCAGCATCTTTCCAAAAAAAATTTTTTTTTTTGTGTGTGTGTTAACGTCCCTTTTAGTTTTCCAGTAGACCAGTTCCACGTAGATAATAATGATGGCAAAGTTAGCATCCTCGCTGATGTTAATCATGTAACTGACATAATGCCCCAGTAACCACATCGCGGTATAATTTTCTGTGGTAGGATACAGTCTGGATGCAGTCCGAAATAGAATGTCTGTGGTGTACTTGGTTTCAGAACTACTTGTTAGCAGAGCAAGTCTACTCGTGACCCGTGTCCAGTTGCGTAAATGAGCACAGCTACACTCTGCAAACCGGTCTGAAGTGGATGGCCGAGAGTTTGTTTCGTTGTACAAGTTACTAGGGAGCACGGGAAGAATGATTGTTTAAATGCATCTGGCGTGCTGTAATTAATGCAATTTTGCCCTCACGATCCCTACCGGAGCGGTATGTGAGGATTTGTAGTAATTTCTGGAGTTATCATTTAAAGTCGGTTCTTGAAACTTTGTAAGTAGATTTTCACAGGATAGTTTACGTTTATCTTCAAGAGTCTGCCAGTACGCTTTCTTCACCACCTCCGTGAGATTCTCCCATCGAAGACAGAGACCTATAGCCATTCGTGCGGCCCTTTCTGTATACGTTCAATATCCCCTCCTAGTCCCTTTCCGTGCGGATCCCATACACTTGAGCAATATTCTGTGATATGTCTGCTTAGTGTAGTCATCTCTTGGTCTCCCTCTGCGATTTTTTCCCTCCACGCTACCCTCCAGTACTAAATTGGCGGTCCCTTGATGCCTCAGAACGTGTCCTACAAACCTATTGTAACACCATAGCTCTAATGCTCTACTGATTTATTTTGCTTTTGTTTCATTTAATATTACATCGTTAAGCTTCTGTAAATATTGTTTGATTGAACGATAACACAAAATTGTTTACACCTTTCCTTGTTAAAACTTTGATGTCATGATTTGATTCTGTGCTGTATAGTGTATCTGTCATTTAAATTCTTTGTCTCAACTGGAGGGAACAAATCCTACTGTACATAATTGTAATTTTGTGTGAATAATTTTTGGTAGAAATGTCAATATGTGCAAATGTTCTGTCTTTTTTAAAATGTATGTTTGCTGTTATGTAAATTGCTGATCCTCACTTAGGGTTCTTAGTTATATTGTGGCTGGCCTATGTAGAAAAGGTGGAACTGATAGTCAGTCGGGGACGAGCTACGAGTCGGGACGAGCTACCAAACTGTGCACTGCCATGTAAAGTATGTATATTGTGCTGGTTCCGAGAGAGGCTTTTACTGCTACTTTCCAATGCTTCGGATGGATGGATAAATAGCTGGAACTATTCTGGAATTTGGATCTATCATCGCCACCAAGAAATGACTGAGTCCAGCAGTTCTACCTGCAATTCCACCTACCAACATGCAGTTGCCACCACATTGCGCAATCATTGCATCGGAATACTACAATGATGTACAGTGAAGGATCAGCTTAATGGATGTGTTAGTGTGCTCAAATATAAGGTAATTTATATCTAAATTTAAGTATCTACCTTGATTTTTTTTCCTCATCATAACACCTCTCAGGTTCCTCTCCGTTTGAACTAAAGTGATTACCGAGTATCCCTACTGAAAGAATATTAAACCCCAGAGTTTAGCTAATTGATTCCTCTCGGACATAGTTAAAAAGAAAGTTAAAGTTAATGTGGCATGGGAGTGAGTTAAAGTTAATGATGCTTGCTGAAAATAATTTTCCTAGTAAAACTACTTATTAATCTGTTGTTGCCAACTTCAAATTAAAAGTTCTTAAGTCTGAGGATTACAAAGTTTTGCTTAGTAAATGATCACATTACTGCCTGTTGTAAATCGCAGAAGGTGAGTCAGTGTCTTACATATATGTTAATTTTGTCTCTCACTGTAGTAAAAGTGGAAAACTGCAGTTTTGAAACGTTATATACTCATGTTTGCAAAGTGTCTGACTCTCTTGTGTATTAGAAGTGCATATTAATAGTATAACAGGATTCACAGTTTGTCTATTGTGTTGATGCTCGGGAACAAGTAACGGAAAGACCATTAATTATGAAAATCATAATTTATTTCTTCAAATGATAGTGAGAGCAACCTTTCAGTGGATTCCAATTAACTTTCATTTTTAAATAGTAAAGTATTTAACTGAGAGAGACTTAACCAATATCCAATTAATGATTCTGCTGTGTATAGTAACAATAACGTTATAAAGAACATTCAGTTTGTTTAAGCCCTGAAAGTAATAGTGTGTTTCGGTATCTGTTATAATTTTGCAAATAGTGTGTGCTGCTCCAGTTGTTAGCTTCAATCTTAACGTAAACATATGTATGTGTCAGAGTTCATTGCACTCGCATGTGGCCAAGTATAGGTTGTGTTTATCCATTAGAGTTACTAATAATTATTTTCTTGAACTAGAATGTTAATCATTCTCTTGCCTAGTTAGGCTGGCAACCGTTTTCTTTATCAGTTTAACAGTGCAGATAGGCAAAATTTTGTTTGTTACTGTTCAAATATTTACGTAATTCTCACTTTCATTTCCGATAAGCCACCTCCGTTAGGTACAACACGGTCAACATAACAAAATTCCTCTCAGAGGATAACACTGCTCTGTCGCTTTATACCATTATTACTCTAACATAATAATTCTGTTCGCAAACTGCCTCCAGTTTCGAGGTTATGGTATAGCAGTAGCAGACAAGAGTGTTATACTATCCCTTCTTTTAGTCAAGGTGTGCCACACATTTCTCTTCTCCATAATTCTATTCAATACTTCCTCATTAGTTATGTGATCTACTCATTTAATCTTCAGCATTCTTCTGTAGCACCACATTTCGAAAGCTTCTATTCTCTTCTTCTCCAAACAATTAATTGTCCACGTTTCATTTCCATACATGACTACACTCAATACAAATACTTTCAGAAACGACTTCCTGACACTTAAATCTATACTGGATGTTAACAAATTTCTCTTCTTCAGAAACGCTTTCCTTGCCATTGCCCGTCTACATTTTATATCCTTTCTACTTCGACCATCATGAGTTATTTTGCTCCTCAAATAGCAAAATTCCTTTACTACTTTAAGTGTCTTATTTCCTTATGTTCATCTTATATCCTTCTTTCAAGACACTGTCCATTCCGTTCAACTGCTCTTCCAAGTCCTTTGCTGTCTCTGACAGAATTACAATGTCATCGGCGAACCTCAAAGTTTTTATTGCTCCACCATGGATTTTAATTCCTACTCCGAATTTTTCTTTTGTTTCCTTTACTGCTTGCTCAATATACAGAGTGAATAACATCGGGGATAGGCTACAAGCCTGTCACTCCCTTCCCAACCACTGCTTCCCTTTCACGCCCTTCGACTCTTAGAACTGTCATCTGGTTTCTGTACAGATTTTAAATAGCCTTTCGCTTCTTGTATTTTACCCCTGCCACATTCAAAATTTGAAAGAGAGTATTCCAGTCAACATTGTCAAAAGCTTTTTGTAAGTTTACAAATGCTACAAACGTAGGTTTGCCTTTCTTTAACCTATCTTCTAAGATACGTCGTAGGTTCAGTACTGCCTCAAGTGTACCAACATTCCTATCGAATCCATAGTGATCTTCCCGGAGAACGGCTTCTACTAGTTTCTTCGTTCGTCTGTAAAAAATTCCCTTTAGTATTTTGCAGCTGTGACTTATTAAACTGAGAGTTCGGTAATTTTCACATCTGTCAACACCTGCTGTCTTTGGGATTGAAATTATTATATTCTTCTTGAAGTCTGAGGGTATTTCGCCTGTCTCATATATCTTGCTCACCAGATGATAGAGTTTAGTCTGGGCTGTCAGTAGTTGTTGTCTACTCCCGGTGCCTTGTTTCGACTTAGGTCTTTCAGTGCTCTGGCAAACTCTTCACGCAGTATCATATCTCACATTTCATCTTCATCTACATCCTCTTCCATTTCCATAATATTGTCCTCAAGTACATCGCCCTTGTATAGACCCTCTGTATACTCCTTCCACCTTTCTGCTTTCCCTTCTTTGCTTACAACTGGGTTTCCATGTGAGCTCTTGACATTCATACAAATGGTTCTCTTTTCTCCAAAGGTCTCTCTCATTTACCTGTAGGCAGTATCTATCTTACCCCTAGTGAGATATGCCTCTACATACTTACATCTGTCCTCTAGCCATCCCTGCTTAGCCATTTTGCACTTCCTGTCGTTCTCATTTATGAGACGTTTGTATTCCTTTTTGTTTGTTTCACTTTTTTTATATTTTCTCCTTTCGTCAATTAAATTCAATATTTCTTCTGTCACCCAAGGATTTCTACTAGCCCTCGTCTTTTTACCTACTTGATCCTCTGCTGCATTCACTACTTCATCCCTCAAAGCTACCCATACTTCTTCTACTGTATCTCCTTCCCCCATTCCTGTCATTCGTTCCATAATGCTCTCCCTGAAGCTCTCTATAACTTCTGGTTCTGTCAGTTTATCCAGGTTCTATCTCCTTAAATTCCCACCTTTTTGCAGTTTCTTCAGTTTTATTCTACAGTTCATAACTGACAGATTGTGATCAGAGTCCACATCTGCCCCTGGAAAATTCTTACATTTTAAAACCTGGTTCCTAAATCTGTGTCTTACCATTATATAATCTATCTGAAACCTTACAGTATGTCCAGGCCTCTTTCATGTATACAACCTTCTTTTACGATTCTTGAACCAAGTATTAGCTATGATTAAGTTATGCTCTGTGCAAAATTCTACCAGGCGGCTGCCTCTTTCATTTCTTACCCCCATTCCATATTCACCTACTACATTTCGTTCTCTTCCTTTTCCTACTATCTAATTCCAGTCACCCATGACTATTAAATTATCGACTCCCTTCACTTTCTGAATAATTTCTTTTATTTCATCACACATTTCATCAATCTCTTCGTCATCTGCGGGACTAGTTGGCATATAAACTTGTACTACTGTGGTAGGCGTGGGTTTCGTTTCTATCTTGGCCACAATAATACTGTTTTTTGTAGCTTACCCGCATTCTTATTTTTTATTCATTATTAAACATACTCCTGCATTGCCGCTATTTCATTTTGTATTTTAACCCTGTGTTCACCTGACCAGAAGTCTTGTTCCTTATGCCACCGAACTTCACTCATTCCCACTATATCTAACTTTAACCTATCCATTTCCTTTTTAAATTTTGTAATCTACCTGCCGGATTAAGGGTTCTGACATTATACGCTCCGATCCGTAGAACTCCAGTTTTGTTTCTCTTGATAACGACGTCCTCCTGAGTAGTCCCCGCCCGGAGTTCGGAATGAGCGATTGTTTTACCTCCTGAATATTTTACCTAAGAGGAAGCCATCATCATTTAACCATGCAGTAAAGCTGCATGCCCTCGCGAGAAATTACGGCTGTAGTTTCCCCTTGTTTTCAGCCGTTCGCAGTACCAGCACAGCAAGGCCGTTTTGGTTAGTGCTGCAAGGCCAGATCACTCAATCATCCATACTGTTGCCCCTGCAACTACTGAAAAGACTGCTGCTCCTCTTCAGGAACCACACGTTTGTCTGGCCTCTCAACAGATACCCCTCCGTTGTGGTTGCACCTACGGCACGGCTATCTGTATCGTTAAGGCACGCAAGCCTCCCCCGACGGCAAGGTCCACGGTTAAAGGGGGGGGGGGAATTTTTCAGTATTCAACGAATAAACTGAAGTCTGCCAACTGTTTTACCCACGACTGAACCTATGTAAGCATTCCATTTCAAATCCACACTAAGTGGTGCACACAGGCGTTTGTATGAGTCTACAAATTCCAACGGACTCATTGATGTGGCTCATTGATGTTATAATCATAGAATACTAAGCTTTTTCGTTTTGTAAATAGTACAGGTTTACATTTATGAACATTTAAAGCAAGCTTCCTATCTTTGCAACCCTTTGAAATCTTATCGAGATTTGACTCAACCTTTATGCAGATTTTTTAAGACAGCATTTCATTATAGATAACTGCATCATCTGCGAAAATTTCGAGGTTACTTTTAATGTAGTCTGCGAGGTCATCATTATGAAGCATGAACAGAAAGAGACGCAACACACTTCCCCTCGGTACACTCGAAGTGACTTCTATATATATCAATGACTTTCCATCCAAAATAATTCGCTGTGTCCTCCTTATCAAAAAATTTTCACTCCAGTCACAAATTTCACTTGATTCCTCATATGATAATAGTTTTGATAATAAGCGTAGATTTGGTACTGAGTCAAAAGCTTTTCGGAAATCGAGAAATACTGACTGTCTTGACCCAAAACTTTCAATGCGTCTTGTGACATGATCGATGTTTCCAGAATCCATATTGGCTGCTCGAGATAGCTCATTCTATTTGCGGTCAGAATATGTTCTAAAATTGTAAAACAAATCGATGGTCGTTTTGTGTATCGCTTGTACTACCCTTCTCGTAGACAGTTGTGACCTGTACTTTCCTGTACTTTCTTCCAAGTACTGAGCTTGGTTTCTTGTTCGTGTTATATATATATATATATATATATATATATATATATATATATATATATATATACCACGAACAAGAAACCATATATATATACATATATATACAAGAAACCAAGCTCAGTACTTGGAAGAAAGTACAGGTCACAACTGTCTACGAGAAGGGTAGTATATATATATATATATATATATATATATATATATATATAGTTGAAGGAGGGGCGAACCACAGCAAGTGAAGAAGGGAATCAAGTAATATACATGAGGAGCATTTATCACTACATTTTATTCTGTGGACCTTTTCGTTTGCTCCGATGGTATTGTTAACAGTCCTGTACCATGTGGCTGTAAAGTCAGACCGAGGTAGCGCAGTGGTCAGGACACTGGACTCCCATTCGGGAGGACGACGGTTCAATCCCGCGTCCAGCCATCCTGATTTAGGTTTCCCGTTATTTCCCTAAATGGCTTCAGGCAAATGCCTGGAATGTTCCTTTGAAAGGGCACGGCCGACTTCCTTCCCTAATCCGATGAGACAGATGAACTCGCAGTTTGGTCTCCTCCCGAAAACAACCCAACCCTCAGATGTACGTATTTTGAGTTTTATATTTGTCTACACTGTATCCCACTGGGTAGGCAGTTTCTTGTATTCTGTATTGCTGTGTTTTCTCCTGTTTCCTAACACGTTAAAAATTTTTTGTTGTCTGGTGGTTCCTCTTTAGGGCACTAGTGTCTATATAACTGAATTGATGTTTGAGTTTTCTAATATGCTCTGTCTTGTACTTAATCTTCCGTATGTCGCTCGGAGGATGCATATTTGCTGGGCGCACGTTTTGGAAAAGCTTGATTCTGATATTACCTGAACTTTCGTTCAGCAGTGTTATTATTCTCTTGAGGAAGGATGCTGTTGCTGTTTGTTGATGTGAACAAGTTCTAGCCCATCAGGTCCCTTAGATTCTGCTAGCATATCATATGACGGCTTTAATATTTCTCCCTTACATATGCATCTCATAGTTAGTCGTATTATCCTGTCACCTCATTTTTTTAAGTGGAAAAAACTGCTTTTGAGAATACGTAAGTGCTCGGTTTCTAAGTTCGGCCATTTATTTTCCACGCGTGCCCCTTGCGATTTGTTTGTGACACAGCTCCTAATTTCGGCTGCATGTTTCAAGGACACATGTCTAAGATGACTTATAGTGTTTTGAGTCTGCCCATAGGTCGTGCCCAGGGTGTCGAGTAGCCTGACGTTCAGGATTTTACATTTACGGTCACTGATTGTGTGTTGTGTCCCTGACGCTGCGCTGTATTTGTCAATATTTGGTTTCAAGGGCGCAATCTTGTCTTCATGCATTATTAGACAGCGACGTCATCACCACACGCTCAAACACCTAGTGTTTGATAAGACATACAAATACCTGATAACGGTTCGCTAAAAAATTGGTAGAAACGATTTCAGAGACAGTACGGAAACAATCATAAAGAGCGGTTTCCTCTGTGGCTCAACCAGTCGGATGTTGGAAGATTGTACTAATTGTCGGTTAGCTTGTACGCTAGCGGATGTCCGAGTGATCACATTCCAGACAACGTTGATTCTATTGTCTGGCAGAATCACTTTCTCCATTAATTGCATTATACGAGTATATTGATGGCCGACACGATCAACGGCGTTATTGACATCAATGAAAAAGAGAGCGCATTTGTTGGTGGTCACAGCAGCTACTTAAATGTGTCTCATTTCCCAAACAGGCGACATAGTTCTTGCAGGAGTACAGTCCTGGTGCTTTTTACTATCTTTTTAAGCAGCGGAGTCATCCTGCTGTTAATACCTCTGGTGACAGTTTTGTAATCAGGGGTCAAATGTGAAATAGGCCGCAGATTTCACCCTCTTTCGTCTCCATTAATTACGTCATCTAAAACTGCAGTAAAAGTAGTTCTAATGATGTCCCAGAATGAGTGATAAAACTATTTCGGAATTCCATTCCTGGAGCTTTGTGAACTCTTGATTAAGCAATGAATTCAAGTACTTCTTCAACATTCACTATCGTCGTCATCAGTGATTTCTCAGTTCATCGGGCGTATGTCTTCAGCTATTAAATGCTCTAGGAGTAGAGGTTCTGATAATGCCGTTGCATTTCGTTTACCATCTCGTGAATAAGTATAATCCCATCCTTTGTTTGCAGCTTGTGTGGGAAAGTACGTCTGTCGCTGGATTTAAGTTTAATGAGGTGATACATGGACACTGTAACGCCTTCTATTACGGATGTTGTTTTGGATTTTTTCTTCAGGCAATCTATTTCTTTTTGACGATAGTAAATTTCGCTTTACTCCACCTTACTTTTTTTCCTTTTCTCGTCTGTAAGGTTGGGTTTTCATATAATTACGTAAAGATAGTGAAGTAAAATTCCATTCTTTTATTTACTTTATTTTTTATGCCTTCCATGACTTATTAGATGTTTTCGGAAGAGTCCTTTAGCAAGTCTGGTCCATCTATTGGCTTCTGACGCGAAACTATTGAGTGAACGTAGACAGTTTGTACATGTTGTTCTGACAGTATGACGTAAGTTTCCCAGGTGGGAGACGTTCAACTCCCATTGGCCTTAATTCTTTTTGCGGGCTGTTTGTCTATTTTTAACGTTACAGTTAACGCATAAAGCTCTAAAAACTGAGATGGGATGATATCTCTAGTGAGCACACGTTGATGAATGTTCTCTGTTATGCACATTATATCAGTTCGGTAAGACGATGTCGAATGCGGAAAAGTATATTTCACAAGTGTGGGGTATTTTAATTTCCACGTATCCTTGAGCTGCAAGTTCTTCGCAAGCTCGTGTAATTGTTTACAATAGTTAAAATTCAGTCGCTGGTCCTTCGCATGAAGTACGTAGTTAAAGTTGCCTCCTATTGAATGGAATTCATCTGAGAAGATAAATTATTTCAGCTTTAAAGAAAGAAGATCGTTCCGTCCTTTTCCTACTACCTGGGAAGGCTACATCGTAAGTCTGGCACCCGAGTCCTCTCCCGGATTCTACACTGAAGCGCCAAAGAAACTGATATATATGCATGAGTATTCCAGTACAGAGATACATATGTAGCCGCGCGGGAACAGCCGAGCGGTCTCAGGCGCTGCAGTCATGAACTGTGCGGCTGGTCCCGGCGGAGGTTCGAGTCCTCCCTCGGGCATGGGTGTGTGTGTTTGTCCTTAGGATAATATAGGTTAATTAGTGTGTAGGCTTAGGGACTGATGACCTTAGCAGTTAAGTCCCATCAGATTTCACACGCATCTGAACACATTTGAAGATACATAGGTAAACAGTCACAATACGGCGCTGCGCTCGGCAACGCCTATATAAGCCAACAAGTGTCTGGCGCAGTTGTTAGATCGGTTACTGCTGCTACAATGGCAGGTTATCGAGATTTCGGTGGGTTTGAACGTGGTGTTATTGTCGACGCACGAGCGATGGGACACAGCACTTCCGAGGTAGCGATCAAGTGGGGATTTCCCTGCACGACCAAAGCACGAGTCTACCGCGAATGTCAGGAATCCCGTAAAACATCCAATCTCCTGCAAGAACGGGAGCAACGACGACTGAAGAGAATCGTTCAAAGTGTCAGAAGTGCAACCCTTCCGAAACTTGCTGCAGATTTCAATCAAAAAGTGTTAGCGTGCGAAGGCCCACTCGTCTACCCTCAACGACACAAAGCTTTACGCCTCGTCTGGTCCCGTCATCACCGACATTGGACTGTTGACTAGAAGCAAGTTTCCTGATCGGACGAGTCTCGTTTCAAATTGTATCGAGCGAATGGACGTGTACGGAGACAACGTCATCAATCCATGAACCCCGTACGTCAGCAGGGGACTGTTCGAGTTCGTGAGGGCTCTGTAAAGGTGTGGCTCGTGACCAATTGGAATGATATGGGACCCCTGATACGTCTCGATACGACTCTAAATGGTGACACGTCGTTAGAATACTCTCTAACTATCTGCATCCATTCATATCCATTGTGCATTCCGACGGATTAGGGTAGTTCCAGCAGAACAATGCGACACCCCACACGTCCAGAAATGCTACAGTGTGGCTCTAGGAACACTCTTCTGAGTTTAAAGACTTCTGCTGGCCACAAGACTCCCTAGACATGAACATTACTGGGCTTATCTAGGATGCCTTGCAACATGCTTTTCAGGAAGATTTCCACCCCGTCGTACTCTTATGGATTTATGGACAGCCCTGCATGATTCGTGGTGTCAGTTCCTTCCAGCACTACTTCCGACATTAGTCGAGCCAATGCCACTATATGTTGCGGCACTTCTGCGTGCTCGCGGGAGCCCTACATGATAGTAGGCAGATGTATCTGTTTCCTTGCGTCTTCAGTTTACTTTCTCAGTATCTCCGACTGTGATATCTTACCGTACAAGGATGACCGTTAGTGTGTTTTCTTTGAGTGTGAAGTTCACAATTGTTTGAAACCCAGGCATATTTATGTTGATTTGTGTCACTTCTTGTAAGAAGTTAATGTCAACGTCAGGCTCCTATATGCAATGCTGCAGTGAAGCTATGTTTAAATCAGACATGAATCTGTTAATGTTCAGGGTAAGAACTTCTAAGCCTGCGGTATTGCTTAATTAGCTTGCTTTGCACTCGATTGTATTGTTTTTAGTCCTCAGACCACTCCATTTCTGTGTCTTTTGCAGGGTCAGATTCGAAACTTCCATTATCTTTAGCTTTGCTTCTTTTATTCGGGTTCCTTTTGCTGACGTTTACGTTGGGTGGCACTTTCGTACGACTATGTGCACTGATGTTACCTCGCTCTACAGCTGAAGGCGGCCGGAGGATCATACTGACGGCCGGTTCCTCTTACTCGTACTTCACGTGCATGCAAATAGAGTAGCTTTTCCTTCAGCTGATCCTTATTTATATTACTTCAGTCACCTTCCTTCTGTTTGTGTACACCGACTGCCCTGCTCTGAATATAGCCGATAATAGGTTGTCACGAGGATGTTTGCATATTGCATATTCCCTGGACATTTTTATTTTCGTTAATGGAGTGGCGTTGTTCTAGTCGATGGGGCAACTGGCAACACTTACTGAAGGTGAGGCCATGACTTCACGCTGTCGTTCCGGTAACTCATTAAATTCCTGTGTCATGGAGTCACTGGCAATGTATTACCTAACGCTGTGACCGAAGCAGTTTCTCGAGTGACGTTTTTAGAAGACTGTCCACTTTCAGTAACTCCTTCATAGAAAAAATCTCCTTCGCACATTCGTCGTCTATTAGTAACTGTCACTCAAGCTGTTACTGATTCCGGATGGACTAGACAGAACTTCGTCAGATGATCGATTTTCTGTTACGAGATCTGCTAAGGTTAGTTTCCTCCGTTGCTGCAAAGAGTTTTGCAAAACGAAAAACCTTTTAGGGCAGTTTTCACAAAGCTGATCATTATCTTTACATATAAAGCACGTAAAACCTAGACCTGAATATGAAACCTGCACCCTGAAACCATCAAATTTGACGAAATATTTGGTATTTATCTGCATTTCTACAGACTGCAAACAGCAGGAAACTTCCAGATTATGTTGACTGGACCAGCGTTCATTTCTAGTGCTTTTTACGTCACCATACTTGCTAATACTTCTTTCAGAAAACTGTTTTCTTTTTCAGGAGGCATGTCTAAGACACGAATAACTTTAGAATCAGCGTCTGTGCTAGTAAAAGTAACAGTACTTACAGTTACTTTGTGATCACGAAATTCATTTCAGCCTCCATTCGTCATCATCAATCTGTCTGATAATACAGGGTTCATCAGTTTTAGGAAAAAGCTGCACCCTCCCAGCTTGATTAGCTGTGGTTCCTACTACGTCCACTATCCAATCATGTACTTCCAGTGAACCTGGTTACACAACACATGTAGATTTGTCGAATTCAAACTGCAAGGTATTATTCCTTGGAAACTTGACAGACGTTTTCCTAATTCAGCTGACGAGGTATCATCGAATACACACTCAACAAGGCATTAGACAGGATAAGACTATCACAAACAAACGAAACCCTAACGTACAGGACACCAAACTTGTCAACAGCCCTAGAAGCTGGAGAACGCGGCACGTTCACACACTACCACATCTCAAACGAAACTGTCCATACGAAAATGTTAATTCATTTCTCTTTATTACTTGATAAAGTTTTGTAGTTACATGTACCAGTCCAAGATTCATTAATAGTTTCTCCTCCCCCTCTCTCATCCAATCTTTCCTAGAAACGGCACGCGCACACAAACATACACACACACAGACACACACAGACACACACACACACACACACACACACACACACGTAGAGACAGGAAATGGAATGGAACGTGTGATGAGCGCAAAAGTAAAATCGCACGCTTACAGCAGCTCGGCAACGCACTTTTCATCTTCCATTCAGCTTGTGTTATCTGACATGTTGCTAATTAAAATACAAAGGAATTACAGACAGTCGCTGCGAGTGGCCATTGATTTAAATAAATGTGAAAATTTGAAAATTTGTGCCAGATACAGAGCGGACCCCGTGTCATCTACTCATTAAGCAAATGCGCTGACCACTGCGCCATTCGGACACGGAGACATTTGGACCTGCACGTACTACCCTAGCACGCTTCCCGTCAGACCCAGACTCTACACACACTACTAACGTAGTGTCCCATGCCCATTATCCTCATTGCTCGCGGCATTTCGCTGAATCCCGTAAGAGTTCGAGTCTGTAGTGTATTTGCACTGAAGACATCATTGGCCGTCCCGGCGTAATTATAGTGCCTGTTCTTCAGGGCATGTCCGAAAGAACAGACTCCCCCCCCCCCCCCACACACACACACATATACATATATATTGTGTGGTGTCACTGCCAGACACCACACTTGCTAGGTGGTAGCTTAAATCGGCCGCGGTCCATTAGTACATGTCGGACCCGCGTGTCGCCACTGTGTGATCGCAGACCGAGCGCCACCACACGGCAGGTCTCGAGAGACGTACGAGAACTCGCCCAGTTGTACGACGACGTTGCTAGCGACTATACTGACGAAGCCTTTGCTCTCATTTGCCGAGAGACAGTAGAATAGCCTTCAGCTAAGTTCATGTCTACGACCTAGCAAGGCGCCATTAGCCTTAGATAGCTTGTATCTAAAGAGTCGCACTTGTATCGCCACAATCTCCAGATGTCTCATCAAGAACGATGTATACAAAGGATGGATTAAAAGATAAGTACCAAAGGAGCTACGTACTTTTCTTTATAGCATTCATTAAGTCTCCTGTTTCAGACCTCACTCCACCCTTCGTGAGTTAGCGCGTGCATCTTGGCCGCCTCTTTCAATTAGTGTACGTAGTGTTGGCAAGTCTGCCGACACAACATATTGTTTCCTGAGCACATGTGTCGATATCTCTTTGGGCCACCAGAGTTAATGTTGTTAAGGTTGGATGAAGTCAGTTTTCTTACTGTCTAGCTTTTTTTCGGTGCGTGGTGTACTTTGTCATGTCTTTACTTTCTAGATGCCGTACTCTCCATCTTGGGGAACACAGAATGGGATAATATTTGCCAATGCATATACATTCTCTACAATGACCGAGATGGCTAAGGAAAATTTTCGTTTCGTTAGATATGATGTAGAAATTCGATCCTTGGTGAACAGATCATTGTTTGGGTAGTTATTTCTCGATTACTGTGCATGGAATCACTCTTCGCCCTTTTTAAATGCACTTCATGCAGACTGATCTGTAGTACTCTCAAACGCATTTAACGTTACATGATTTATTTAAGCGCTTTTAGCTAACGCAGCGTGATTTATTTCAGGATGTAACAGTGTGTTCCATTACAGGCAGGGTAGCAGGGCAGAGCTCAGCATCGTTATCTTTATCGCACAGCTAAGAATTAATATCAAGGTCATTACAAAACTTTATTCGGAGTTTGCGGGAAACAGTGGACGTTTACACATCGCTATACAGATTCAAGTTTGTAAGTGTAAATACACTCCTGGAAATGGTTCAAATGGTTCAAATGGCTCTGAGCACTATGGGACTTAACTGCTGAGGTCATCAGTCCCCTAGAACTTAGAACTACTTAAACCTAACTAACCTAAGGACATCACACACATCCATGCCCCAGGCAGGTTTCGAACCTGCTACCGTAGCTGGAAATGGAAAAAAGAACACATTGACACCGGTGTGTCAGACCCACCATACTTGCTCCGGACACTGCGAGAGGGCTGTACAAGCAATGATCACACGCACGGCACAGCGGACACACCAGGAACCGCGGTGTTAGCCGTCGAATGGCGCTAGCTGCGCAGCATTTGTGCACCGCCGCCGTCAGTGTCAGCCAGTTTGCCGTGGCATACGGAGCTCCATCGCAGTCTTTAACACTGGTAGCATGCCGCGACAGCGTGGACGTGAACCGTATGTGCAGTTGACGGACTTTGAGCGAGGGCGTATAGTGGGCATGCGGGAGGCCGGGTGGACGTACCGCCGAATTGCTCAACACGTGGGGCGTGAGGTCTCCACAGTACATCGATGTTGTCGCAAGTGGTCGGCGGAAGGTGCACGTCCCCGTCGACCTGGGACCGGACCGCAGCGACGCACGGATGCACGCCAAGACCGTAGGATCCTACGCAGTGCCGTAGAGGACCGCACCGCCACTTCCCAGCAAATTAGGGACACTGTTGCTCCTGGGGTATCGGCGAGGACCATTCGCAACCGTCTCCATGAAGCTGGGCTACGGTCCCGCACACCGTTAGGCCGTCTTCCGCTCACGCCCCAACATCGTGCAGCCCGCCTCCAGTGGTGTCGCGACAGGCGTGAATGGAGGGACGAATGGAGACGTATCGTCTTCAGCGATGAGTCGCTTCTGCCTTGGTGCCAATGATGGTCGTATGCGTCTTTGGCGCCGTGCAGGTGAGCGCCACAATCAGGACTGCATACGACCGAGGCACACAGGGCCAACACCCGGCATCATGGTGTGGGGAGCGATCTCCTACACTGGCCGTACACCACTGGTGATCGTCGAGGGGACACTGAATAGTGCACGGTACATCCAAACCGTCATCGAACCCATCGTTCTACCATTCCTAGACCGGCAAGGGACCTTGCTGTTCCAACAGGAAAATGCACGTCCGCATGTATCCCGTGCCACCCAACGTGCTCTAGAAGGTGTAAGTCAACTACCCTGGCCAGCAAGAGCTCCGGATCTGTCCCCCATTGAGCATGTTTGGGACTGGATGAAGCGTCGTCTCACGCGGTCTGCACGTCCAGCACGAACGCTGGTCCAACTGAGGCGCCAGGTGGAAATGGCATGGCAAGCCGTTCCACAGGACTACATCCAGCATCTCTACGATCGTCTCCATGGGAGAATAGCAGCCTGCACTGCTGCGAAAGGTGGATATACACTGTACTAGTGCCGACATTGTGCATGCTCTGTTGCCTGTGTCTATGTGCCTGTGGTTCTGTCAGTGTGATCTTGTGATGTATCTGACCCCAGGAATGTGTCAATAAAGTTTCCCCTTCCTGGGACAATGAATTCACGGTGTTCTTATTTCAATTTCCAGGAGTGTGTAATCTATCTGAAACCTTACAGTATCTCCAGGCCTCTTTCATGTATACACCCTTCGTTCATGATTCTTGAACCAAATATTAGCTATGATTAAGTTATGCTCTGTGCAATATTCTACCAGGCGGCTGCCTCTTTCATTTCTTACCCTCATTCCATATTCACCTACTACGTTTCGTTCTCTTCCTTTTCCTACTATCTAATTCCAGTCACCCATGACTATTAAATTATCGACTCCTTTCACTTTCTGAATAATTTCTTTTATTTCATCACACATTTCATCAATCTCTTCGTCATCTGTGGGACTAGTTGGCATATAAACTTGTACTACTGTGGTAGGCGTGGGTTTCGTTTCTATCTTGGCCACAATAATACTGTTTTTTGTAGCTTACCCGCACTCCTATTTTTTATTCATTATTAAACATACTCCTGCATTGCCGCTATTTTATTTTGTATTTATAACCCTGTGTTCACCTGACCAGAAGTCTTGTTCCTCCTGCCACCGAAGTTCACTAATTCCCACTATATCTAACTTTAACCTATCCATTTCCTTTTTAAATTTTGTAACCTACCTGCCCGATTAAGGGTTCTGACATTATACGCTCCGATCCGTAGAACTCCAGTTTTGTTTCTCTTGATAACGACGTCCTCCTGAGTAGTCCCCGCCCGGAGTTCGGAATGGGCGACTGTTTTACCTCCGGAATATTTTACCTAAGAGGACGCCATCATCATTTAACCATAGAGTAAAGCTGTATGCCCTCGGGAAAAATTACGGCTGCAGTTTCCCCTTGCTTTCAGCCGTTCGCAGTACCAACACAGTAAGGCCGTTTTGGTTAGTGTTACAAGGCCAGATAAGTCAATCATCCAGACTGTTGCCCCTGCAACTACTGAAAAGGCTGCTGCCCCTCTTCAGGAACCACACGTTTATCTGGCCTCTCAACAAATACCCCTCCGTTGTGGTTGCACCTACGGTACGGTTATCTGTATAGCTGTCGCTGAGGCACGCAAGCCTCCCCCGATGGCAAGGTCCATGGTTAAAGGGGGTGGGGGTGGGGCAGAATTTTTCAGTATTCTACGAATAAACCGAAGTCTGCCAACTGTTTTACCCACGACTGAACCTATGTAAGCATTCCTGTTCAAATCCACACTAAGTGGTGCACACAGGCGTTTGTATGAGTCCACCAATTCCAACGGACTCATTGATGTGGCTCATTGATGTTATAATCATAGAATACTAAGCTTTTTCGTTTTGTAAATAGTACAGTTTTACATTTATGAACATTTAAAGCACGCTTCCTATCTTTGCAACCCTTTGAAATCTTATCGAGATTTGATTCAACCTTTATGCAGATTTTTTAAGACAGTATTTCATTATAGATTACTGCATCATCTGCGAAAAGTTCGAGGTTACTTTTAATGTAGTCTACGAAGTCATCAGTATGAAGCATGAACAGAAAGAGACGCAACACACTTCCCTGCGGTACACTCGAAGTGACTTCTATATATATCAATGACTTTCCATCAAAAATAATTCGCTGTGTCCTCCTTATCAAAAAAGTTTCACTCCAGTCACAAATTTCACTTGATTCCTCATATGATAATAGTTTTGATAATAAGCGTAGATGTGGTACTGAGTCAAAAGCTTTTCGGAAATCGAGAAATACTTACTGTCTTGACCCAAAACTTTCAATGCGTCTTGTGACATGATCGATGTTTCCAGAATCCATATTGGCTGCTCGAGATAGCTCATTGTATTTGCGGTCAGAATATGTTCTAAAATTGTAAAACAAATCGATGGTCGTTTTGTGTATCGCTTGTACTACCCTTCTCGTAGACAGTTGTGACCTGTACTTTCTTCCAAGTACTGAGCTTGGTTTCTTGTTCGTGGTATATATATATATATATATATATATATATATAGTTGAAGGAGGGGCGAACCACAGCAAATGAAGAAGGGAATCAAGTAATATACATGAGGGGCATTTATCACTAAGTTTTATTCTGTGGAGCTTTTCGTTTGCTCCGATGGTATTGTTAACAGTCCTGTACCATGTGGCATCCTGGTTTAGGTTTCCCGTTATTTCCCTAAATGGCTTCAGGCAAATGCCTGGATGGTTCCTTTGAAAGGGCACGGCCGACTTCCTTCCCTAATCCTATGAGACAGATCAACTCGCAGTTTGGTCTCCTCCCGAAAACAACCCAACCCTCAGATGTACGTATTTTGAGTTTTATATTTGTCTACAGTGTATCCCACTGGGTAGGCAGTTTCTTGTATTCTGTATTGCTGTGTTTTCTCCTGTTTCCTAACACGTTAAAAATTTTTTGTTGTCTGGTGGTTCCTCTTTAGGGCACTAGTGTCTATATAACTGAATTGATGTTTGAGTTTTCTAATATGCTCTGTCTTGTACTTAATCTTCCGTATGTCGCTCGGAGGATGCATATTTGCTGGGCGCACGTTTTGGAAAAGCTTGATTCTGATATTACCTGAACTTTCGTTCAGCAGTGTTATTATTCTCTTGAGGGAGGATGCTGTTGCTGTTTGTTGATGTGAACAAGTTCTAGCCCTTCAGGTTCTTTTGATTCTGCTAGCATATCATATGACGGCTTTATATTTCTCCCTTACATATGCATCTCATAGTTAGTCGTATTATCCTGTCGCCTCATTTTTTTTTAAGTGGAAAAAACTGCTTTTGAGAATACGTAAGTGCTCGGTTTCTAAGTTTGGCCATTTATTTTCCACGAGTGCCCCTTGCGATTTGTTTGTGACACAGCTCCTAATTTCGGCTGCATGTTTCAAGGACACATGTCTAAGGTGACTTATAGTGTTTTGAGTCTGCCCATAGGTCGTGCCCAGGGTGTCGAGTAGCCTGATGTTCAGGATTTTACATTTACGGTCACTGATTATGAGTTGTGTCCCTGACGCTGCGCTGTATTTGTCAATATTTGATTTCAAGGGCGCTATCTTCTTCATGCTATCTCTTCATGCATTATTAGACAGCGACGTCATCACCACACGCTCTAACACCTAGTGTTTGATAAGACATACAAATACCTGATAACGGTTCGCTAAAAATTGGTAGAAACGATTTCAGAGACAGTAGGGAAACAATCATAAAGAGCGGTTTCCTCTGTGGCACAACCAGTCGGATGTTAGAAGATTGTACTAATTGTCGGTTAGCTTGTACGCTAGCGGATGTCCGAGTGATCACATTCCAGACAACGTTTATTCTATTGTCTGGCAGAATCACTTTCTCCATTAATTGCATTATACGAGTATATTGATGGCCGACACGATCAACGGCGTTATTGACATCAATGAAAAAAAGGGCGCATTTATTGTTGGTCACAGCAGCTACTTAAATGTGTTTCATTTCCCAAACAGGCGACATAGTTCTTGCAGGAATACAGTCCTGGTGCTTTTTACTATCTTTTTAAGCAGCGGAGTCATCCTGCTGTTAATACCTCTGGTGACAGTTTTGTAATCAGGGGTCAAATGTGAAATAGGCCGCAGATTTCACCCTCTTTCGTCTCCATTAATTACGTCATCTAAAACTGCAGTAAAAGTAGTTCTAATGATGTCCCAGAATGAGTGATAAAACTATTTCGGAATTCCATTCCTGGAGCTTTGTGAGCTCTTGATTAAGCAATGAATTCAAGTACTTCTTCAACATTCACTATCGTCGTCATCAGTGATTTCTCAGTTCATCGGGCGTATGTCTTCAGCTATTAAATCATCTAGGAGTAGAGGTTCTGATAATGCCGTTACATTTCGTTTGCCATCTCGTGAATAAGTATAATCCCATCCTATGTTTGCAGCTCGTCGCTGGATTTAAGTTTAATGAGGTGATACATGGACACTGTCACGCCCTCTATTACGGATGTTGTTTTGGATTTTTTCTTCAGGTAATCTATTTCTTTTTGACGATAGTAAATTTCGCTTTACTCCACCTTATTTTTTTCCTATTCTCGTCTGTAAGGTTGGGTTTTCATATAATTACGTAAAGATAGTGAAGTAAAATTCCATTCTTTTATTTACTTTATTTTTTATGCCTTCCATGACTTATTAGATGTTTTCGGAAGAGTCCTTTAGCAAGTCTGGTCCATCTATTGGCTTCTGACGCGAAACTGTTGAGTGAACGTAGACAGTTTGTACATGTTGTTCTGACAATATCACATAAGTTTTCCAGGTGGGAGACTTTCAACTCCCATTGGCCTTAATTCTTTTTGCGGGCTGTTTGTCTATTTTTAACGTTACAGTTAACGCAAAAGGCTCTAAAAACTGAGGGGGGATGATATCTCTAGTGAGCACACGTTGATGAATGTTCTCTGTTATGCACATTATATCAGTTCGGTAAGACGATGTCGAATGCGGAAAAGTATATTTCACTAGTGTGGGGTATTTTAATTTCCACGTATCCTTGAGCTGCAAGTTCTTCGCAAGCTCGTGTAATTGTTTACAATAGTTAAAATTCAGTCGCTGGTCCTTCGCATGAAGTACGCAGTTAAAGTTGCCTCCTATTGAATGGAATTCATCTGAGAAGATAAATTATTTCAGCGTTAAAGAAAGAAGATCGTTCCGTCCTTTTCCTACTACCTGGGAAGGCTACATCGTAAGTCTGGCACCCGAGTCCTCTCCCGGATTCTACACTGAAGCGCCAAAGAAACTGATATATATGCATGAGTATTCCAGTACAGAGATACATATGTAGCCGCGCGGGAACAGCCGAGCGGTCTCAGGCGCTGCAGTCATGAACTGTGCGGCTGGTCCCGGCGGAGGTTCGAGTCCTCCCTCGGGCATGGGTGTGTGTGTTTGTCCTTAGGATAATATAGGTTAATTAGTGTGTAGGCTTAGGGACTGATGACCTTAGCAGTTAAGTCCCATCAGATTTCACACGCATCTGAACACATTTGAAGATACATAGGTAAACAGTCACAATACGGCGCTGCGCTCGGCAACGCCTATATAAGCCAACAAGTGTCTGGCGCAGTTGTTAGATCGGTTACTGCTGCTACAATGGCAGGTTATCGAGATTTCGGTGGGTTTGAACGTGGTGTTATTGTCGACGCACGAGCGATGGGACACAGCACTTCCGAGGTAGCGATCAAGTGGGGATTTCCCTGCACGACCAAAGCACGAGTCTACCGCGAATGTCAGGAATCCCGTAAAACATCCAATCTCCTGCAAGAACGGGAGCAACGACGACTGAAGAGAATCGTTCAAAGTGTCAGAAGTGCAACCCTTCCGAAACTTGCTGCAGATTTCAATGAAAAAGTGTTAGCGTGCGAAGGCCCACTCGTCTACCCTCAACGACACAAAGCTTTACGCCTCGTCTGGTCCCGTCATCACCGACATTGGACTGTTGACTAGAAGCAAGTTTCCTGATCGGACGAGTCTCGTTTCAAATTGTATCGAGCGGATGGACGTGTACGGAGACAACGTCATCAATCCATTGACCCCGTACGTCAGCAGGGGACTGTTCGAGTTCGTGAGGGCTCTACAAAGGTGTGGCTCGTGACCAATTGGAATGATATGGGACCCCTGATACGTCTCGATACGACTCTAAATGGTGACACGTCGTTAGCATGCTCTCAAACTATCTGCATCCATTCATGTCCATTGTGCATTCCGACGGATTAGGGTAGTTCCAGCAGAACAATGCGACACCCCACACGTCCAGAAATGCTACAGTGTGGCTCTAGGAACACTCTTCTGAGTTTAAAGACTTCTGCTGGCCACAAGACTCCCTAGACATGAACATTACTGGGCTTATCTAGGATGCCTTGCAACAGGTTTTTCAGGAAGATTTCCACCCCGTCGTACTCTTATGGATTTATGGACAGCCCTGCATGATTCGTGGTGTCAGTTCCTTCCAGCACTACTTCCGACATTAGTCGAGCCAATGCCACTATATGTTGCGGCACTTCTGCGTGCTCGCGGGAGCCCTACATGATATTAGGCAGATGTATCTGTTTCCTTGCCTCTTCAGTTTACTTTCTCAGTATCTCCGACTGTGATATCTTACCGTACAAGGATGACCGTTAGTGTGTTTTCTTTGAGTGTGAAGTTCACGATTGTTTGAAACCCAGGCATATTTATGTTGATTTGTGTCACTTCTTGTAAGAAGTTAATGTCAACGTCAGGCTCCTATATGCAATGCTGCAGTGAAGCTATGTTTAAATCAGACATGAATCTGTTAATGTTCAGGGTAAGAACTTCTAAGCCTGCGGTATTGCTTAATTAGCTTGCTTTGCACTCGGTTGTATTGTTTTTAGTCCTCAGACCACTCCATTTCTGTGTCTTTTGCAGGGTCAGATTCGAAACTTCCATTATCTTTAGCATTGCTTCTTTTATTCAGGTTCCTTTTGCTGACGTTGACGTTGGGTGGCACTTTCGTACGACTATGTGCACTGATGTTACCTCGCTCTACAGATGAAGGCGGCTGGAGGACCATACTGACGGCCGGTTCCTCTTACTCGTACTTCACGTGCATGCAAATAGAGTAGCTTTTCCTTCAGCTTATCCTTATTTATATTACTTCAGTCACCTTCCTTCTATTTGCGTACACCGACTGCCCTGCTCTGAATATAGCCGATAATAGGTTGTCACGAGGATGTTTGCATATTGTCACTAGATTCCCTGGAAATTTTTATTTTCGTTAATGGAGTGGCGTTGTTCTAGTCGATGGAGCAACTGGCAACACTTACTGAAGGTGAGGCCATGACTTCACGCTGTCGTTCCGGTAACTCATTAAATTCCTGTGTCATGGAGTCACTGGCAATGTATTACCTAACGCTGTGACCGAAGCAGTTTCTCGAGTGACGTTTTTAGAAGACTGTCCACTTTCAGTAACTCCTTCATAGAAAAAATCTCCTTCGCACATTCGTCGTCTATTAGTAACTGTCACTCAAGCTGTTACTGATTCCGGATGGACTAGACAGAACTTCGTCAGGTGATCGATTTTCTGTTACGAGATCTGCTAAGGTTAGTTTCCTCCGTTGCTGCAAAGAGTTTTACAAAACGAAAAACCTTCTAGGGCAGTTTTCACAAAGCTGATCATTATCTTTACATATAAAGCACGTAAAACCTTGACCTGAATATGAAACCTGCACCCTGAAACCATCAAATTTGACGAAATATTTGGTATTTATCTGCATTTCTACAGACTGCAAACAGCAGGAAACTTCCAGATTATGTTGACTGGACCAGCGTTCATTTCTAGTGCTTTTTACGTCGCGATACTTGCTAATACTTCTTTCAGAAAACTGTTTACTTTTTCAGGAGGCATGTCAAAGACACGAATAACTGTAGAATCAGCGTCTGTGCTAGTAACAGTAACAGTACTTACAGTTACGTTGTGATCACGAAATTCATTTCAGCCTCCATTCGTCATCATCAGTCTGTCTGATAATACAGGGTTCATCAGTTTTAGGAAAAAGCTGCACCCTCCCAGCTTGATTAGCTGTGGTTCCTACTACGTCCACTATCCAATCATGTACTTCCAGTGAACCTGGCTACACAACACATGTAGATTTTTCGAATTCAAACTGCAAGGTATTATTCCTTGGAAACTTGACAGACGTCTTCCTAATTCAGCTGACGAGGTATCATCGAATACACACTCAACAAGGCATTAGACAGGATAAGACTATCACAAGCAAACGAAACCCTAACGTACAGGACACCAAACTTGTCAACAGCCCTAGAAGCTGGAGAACGCGGCACGTTCACACACTACCACATCTCAAACGGAACTGTCCATACGAAAATGTTAATTCATTTCTCTTTATTATTTGATAAAGTTTTGTAGTTACCTGTACCAGTCCAAGATTCATTAATAGTTTCTCCTCCCCCTCTCACATCCAATCTTTCCTAGAAACGGCACGCGCGCACACACAGACACAGACACACACACACACACACACACACACACACACACACACGTAGAGACAGGAAATGGAATGGAACGTGTGATGAGCGCAAAAGTAAAATCGCACGCTTACAGCAGCTCGGCAACGTACTTTGTATCTTCCATTCAGCTTGTGTTATCTGACATGTTGCTAATTAAAATACAAAGGAATTACAGACAGTCGCTGCGAGTGGCCATTGATTTAAATAAATGTGAAAATTTGAAAATTTGTGCCAGATACAGAGCGGACCCCGTGTCATCTACTCATTAAGCAAATGCGCTGACCACTGCGCCATTCGGACACGGAGACATTTGGACCTGCACGTACTACCCTAGCACGCTTCCCGTCAGACCCAGACTCTACACACACTACTAATGTAGTGTCCCATGCCCATTATCCTCATTGCTCGCGGCATTTCGCTGAATCCCGTAAGAGTTCGAGTCTGTAGTGTATTTGCACTGAAGACATCATTGGCCGTCCTGCCGTAATTATAGTGCCTGTTCTTCAGGGCATGTCCGAAGGAACAGACTCCCCCCCCCCCCCCTCCACCTTCCACACACACACATATATATATATATATTGTTTCCTGAGCACATGTGTCGATATCTCTTTGGGCCACCAGAGTAAATGTTGTTAAGGGTGGATGAAGTCAGTTTCCTTATTGTCCAGCTTTTTTTCGGTGCGTGGTGTACTTTGTCATGTCTTTACTTTCTAGATGCCGTACTCTCCACATTGGGGTACACAGAATGGGATAATATTTGCCAATGCATTTGCATTTTCTACAATGACCGAGATGGCTAAGGAAAATTTTCATTTCGTTAGATATAATATAGAAATTCGATCCTTGGTGAACAGAACATTGTTTGGGTAGTTATTTCTCGATTACTGTGCATGGAATCACTCTTCGTCCTTTTTAAATGCACTTCATGCAGACTGTGTGATCTGTAGTACTCTCAAACGCATTTAACGTTACATGATTTATTTAAGCACTTTTAGCTAACGCAGCGTGATTTATTTCAGGATGTAACAGTGTGTTCCATTACAGGCAGGGTAGCAGGGCAGAGCTCAGCATCGTTATCTTTATCGCACAGCTAAGAATTAATATCAAGGTCATTACAAAACTTTATTCGGAGTTTGCGGGAAACAGTGGACGTTTACACATCGCTATACAGATTCAAGTTTGTAACTGTAAATAGTTGTTCTACGCACCAGTTAATATTACAGTCTTGACTGTTGGAAAGTTATCAGTCATAGATGCTAGTTTGAACCCACTATTGCATTGAGATCAGAGCTTTCAGAAAATTCTCAACCATTACTGATTTGTAGCGTTGCACAGTTACGTTTCATATTCAGAAATCCTTGACATATTGTATTAACTACACAGCTTAAATGTTACGCAGTGGTATTTAGAAACACGAGCTCCAACGGTTACGCGACCATGTTAACGGGCAAACATTATTAGAAGTGCAAACAAAATGTTTTCAGCGAAACTGAGTGCACCCCATTTCTGTGAATCCACTGAGGGCAGTCAAACTCAGATCCCCATCCCGGCAGTTTTATACACAGACTGCACAGCCGTATTCCACAGAAGTGAGTTTTTATATTCATGATGCCACTTTTCAAATAAATGTATCAGAAATCTACAGTGTGCTATCTTGCACCAAGTTCGCACTTTCGTGAGCACAGGGCTCGACGCCCTGTGGTCGCAAACCTATGCCTTACTGCATAAAATGCGAACTTTTCCAGGCATTCATTATTACATTTTGCATAGATATAATGGAACTTACAAAAAATTTTTCTTATAAAAATATATTTTTTGTATCAAAGTAGAGAGATGAATACTGTTTGTAGAATATCTGTTTCTACGCAATATTGCAAATAGTTAATGGCTAAATGTAATGGAATCGTTTGAAACGCAGATTAACACGCAAAGCGTGATTGCAATGTTCTCTTTCTTATTTACTTTTACTACACCAACAACATCATTTCCATTTCACCGTTTCATACACGTCTGAAATTTCTGATTTCATTCGGAGCGCCAATGCAGCCTCTTGTTTTCAATATGAATAAAGATCGTTTTCTTGATGAGAAATCTAACAGCAATTTACTTGCTAATTCTAAACGAATGATACTTTCTTTCCACTTCCTCTGACTGCTGCGTGCATTACAGATTCATTCAGAATGGCAGCCTCACTTATCAAATACAAAACTTTGCTGTTCACTGCTGAAGGTATTTGCTGCTGGAAGGCAGTTAAACAGATGCTAAGTGTATATTATATCCCAACTACTGAAACGTCGTCTGGGTCAATGTGGGAACTTGCTTTGTTTTCAAGACGTGAGAGCAATGGATCTACTACATCTTCATCTGTAGTATTCCTACATAACGCCTCGATAAAAACATATGTCCTCTGTAGTACATGTGGCAGTTACCGCTAAAAGTATGTCCGTCTTCGTCGGTGGGAGCGAATGTTTCCACCTGCGTACACCAATTTTTTTATATGTGAGAACGTGTTAGAAAATGTAATTCTGACGTTACCGTAATAATTATTAGATATGATATAAAATAGGTACGTATGTTGACGCAGTTACACATGCCATCGTTTCTGTTAGTTACGTATGACATGGTTTGCAGATAAAAAGGACTCAAAGGCTAAACATCTTCCTGCCGCTAGATCGAACGCAACACGGAAATAATGTCGAGTCAGTTTTCACACATTCGTTATTTTAACACACGGAGGGCAGTACCAACTATACGAGGCAATGCTGGGTAGGGTGACCTTTCCATGGCAGTAAAGTATGTCGGAAGACATCTCCCGCTGCCTACCCAAGTGGTAGGTAACAGACAAGACCTCAGAAATTTACAGATGAATCATCTAATGTACCTGGGAGCCTCAACATCCTGAATATGTCACTGTGTGGGTGGCGAAACTGAAAGCTACAAAGTACGAACAGGGCATTCAACAGAGCACTGAACTTGTCGCACGGCAGACTCCACTGATCACTGAGTATCACTGAGAGCCCGAAACGGAAACCTCGAGCGGCGGCCGCTGTTTCTTTGCAGCTAACCGTACCGCCTTGTGCGTCAACTCCAGCAGGCCGTAGGAAGAGTGCGGCAGTTCAGTTTCCGAGAAGAAACAAAAAGATGTAGGCCAAGTGAAGCACATGTATAAAATGCTCTTTTATAAACACATCTCGAGTTCATATAATGTAGGCTTTCACGGCCGGTGTTGTCTTCAGTTAAAACTTCCGGGCTGAGAGGCCGTGGTCGATGTATAAAATTTCCACTTAACGTTTCGTCTCCATCTGTGGGAGACATCATCTGAGGTCGTCCGGCTACTGCCACTGAGGCTCCAGGTACTCTCGCATTTATAGAACACATAGAGAGCACCACCATTTGTCATGTGATGCCGACGGTATGCCTATCTTTGGAAGGCGTCATCATTCTCGATTAAGAGTAATCGATTCTCATTCTGCTGGTGCAACGTCGACATCCATATCTTGTCTAACTTCAAAACTTCCTCTTTTCTATTAAAATTGTTATGGTGTTTGTGAATCTCTATTGCTTCTCTACACATGCGCGCATGATAATTGGATGTTCGTGCTAGAACGCTTGTCTCATTACCTCTAATTTCGTGGTTCCCATCTCGAAAAACATGCTCAGCTACGGCCGATTTTTCGATGTGTCCTAAGCGACAGTTTCTGTTATGTTCGGCTAAGCGGGTGTTTACACTTCTTTTCGTTGTTCCAATATATACTTGTCCACAACTGCATAGAATTTTGTATACCCCAGGTGTTGCTAGGGGGTGTCGGGCGTCTTTTGCAGTTCTTACATATTCCTTAATATTCTTGGTGGGTCTGAAGATCGTTTCGATCCCATATTTGGCCAGAACTTTCCCGATACGGTCCGTGACTTTATTAATGAATGGTAGGAAAACTTTTCCAGTAGGTGACCGTTGTTGCTCTGGAGTTCTGGCTTCTTTTCTTCTTTGATGGAGGACTAGATCAATTTCCTTGCTGGTATATTCGTTTTTCATGAAGGATGACCATAAGTGATTTAATTCATCTTGTAAGTAAGCCGGCTCGCAGATTTTGTTGGCTCAGTTACATAGGAAGAACACTCACACGGATCGATACCTCCACAAGGAATCTAACCATCATCCTAGGCACAAAAGAGGTGTCATGAAAATCTTGGTGTACAGAGCCAAAAAAAATTGCGAGCTGGCTTACTTACAAGATGAATTAAATCACTTACGGTCACCTTCATGAAAAACGGATACACCAGCAAGGAAACTGATCGAGCCCTCCATCAAAGAAGAAAAGAAGCCAGAACTCCAAAGCAACAACGGTCACTTACTGGAAAAGTTTTCCTACCATTCATTAATAAAGCCATGGACCGTATCTGGAAAATTCTGGCCAAGTATGGAATCGAAACAATCTTCAGACCCACCAAGACGATTAAGGAATATATAAGAACTGCAAAAGACGCCCGACGCCCGACACCCCCCAGCAACACCTGGTGTATACAAAATTCCATGCAGTTGTGGACAAGTATATATTGGAACAAAGAAAAGAAGTGTAAACACCCGCTTAGCCGAACATAACAGAAACTGTCGCTTAGGACACATCGAAAAATCGGCCGTAGCTGAGAATGTTTTCCGAGATGGGAACCACGAAATTAAATGAGACTAGAGTTATAGCACGAACATCCCATTATCATGCGCGCATGTGTAGAGAAGCAGGACAGATTCATGAACACCATAACAATTAATAGAAAAGAGGAAGTTTTAAAGTTAGACAAGATATGGATGTCGACGTTGCACCAGCAGAATGACAATCGATTACTCTTAATCGAGAATGATGACGCCTTCCAAAGTTAGGCATACCGTCGGCATCACGCGACGAATGGTGGTGCCCTCTGTGCGCTCTATAAATGCGAGAGTACCTGGAGCCTCAGTGGCAGTAGCCGGACGACCTCAGATGATGTCTCCCGCAAATGGAGACGAAACGTTAGGAGGAAATTTTATATATCGACCACGGCCTCTTAGCCCGGAAGTTTTAACTGAAGACATCTCGAGTTGTTTGAAATGCCGGATACATCTCAGGGCACACGTGGTCAAGTATCTGTCGTCATGGGCAGGAAAAGGTCTTTTTCTGGATAAATCCAGACAGGTTCATCTGCCAACAGAGCGTCTCAATCAGCTTATAAAGTTCTGCGGTAAACACTCACAAGACAAATTCTGACATAACAAATGGCACACTTACTACATGCCACAAAGGAAAAGAATCCACAGAATTAACAACCCATCATCACAATGTGCAATGCATAACAAATAAATTACAGCAGTTTGAAGTTGAGCTCCAGCCTTTGAATTGCACAGTAGTTTGTATCACTGAGCACTGGTGTAGAGATGTTGATATTCAACAGGTTAGCAATGTTTGAGAGGACAAGCTCTTCTCCCTAGCACTTCTTCTAGGAGTGGATGGTAAAGTTTTTATATCGAAGAAGGAACACAATTTATAGCAACACATGAACTTAGCACAGAAAGTGAAGACAATCACTTTTAAATGCCAGCCATCGAATTAACAAAAAAATGGTTCAAATGACTCTGAGCACTATGGGACTTAACTGCTGAGGTCATCAGTCCCCTAGAACTTAGAACTACTTAAACCTAACTAACCAAAGGACATCACACACATCCATGCCCGAGGCAGGATTCGAACCAGCGACCGTAGCGGTCGCGCAGTTCCCGACAGAAGCGCCTAGAACCGCTCGGTCACTCCGGCCGGTCATCGAATTAACAGGGCGTAATGGTTTTGTGTGTGTATTCATCAACTAGTGGTTGTGTGGACATTTTTTTTTCCTTAAATTAACAGAGGTTCTAAATATAGACTCAACTACAAACGTAAGCGTCATTTTGTCGAGTTTTGCCTAGTACTTCCTTGATGCTAAGCAGATCGTCGAATTTGTTCATATAATGTAACACCCGCGATCGAACTCTACCAGCTTGAGAATATTGTTACAATTCTGACAAGGCCAACTGTATATGTAAGATGGCTGCATTCACCTCTACCAGATGCATGTCCGGTGGGGCCACCGGGCTCTTAGATATCTTATGGAGTCGCTGAGCCATTTCAGCTGCGCTTCCCGTGACATCTGCATTCCGAATTCTAATTTACATTTCGTCTTTCGCTAGATCCATCACCCAGTCACTTTCCTTCCAGTGACTTCGAAACAGAACACCAAAGAGAGTAGCATGCTGAGACACCCAAACAATTATATCCCAAAAAATACTCTAAAACTTAATTTATGTTTAACTCTCAGCTCACCACATCCACAATCACGTTCTACCGCCATAGGGTGAGGGTGATGGTGGTAGCGTTAGGACAAGGTTGAGCTGTGAGTGAGTATATCCTTTCAACTTTTTATTTAATAACCACAGGAGAAAGAAAACTGGCGTTCTACGGATCGGAGCATGGAATGTCAGATCCCTTAATCGGGCAGGTAGGTTAGAAAATTTAAAAAGGGAAATGGATAGGTTAAAGTTAGATATAGTGGGAATTAGTGAAGTTCGGTGGCAGGAGGAACAAGACTTTTGGTCAGGTGAATACAGGGTTATAAATACATAATCAAATAGGGGTAATGCAGGAGTTGGTTTAATAATGAATAAAAAAATACGAGTACGAGTAAGCTACTACAAACAGCATAGTGAACGCATTATTGTGCCCAAGATAGACACGAAGCCCACGCCTACTACAGTAGAACAAGTTTATATGCCAACATGCTCTGCAGATGACAAAGAAATTGATGAAATGTATGATGAGATAAAAGAAATTATTCAAGTAGTGAAGGGATACGAAAATTTAATAGTCATGGGTGACTGGAATTGAAGAGTAGGAAAATGGAGAGAAGGAAACACAGTAGATGAATATGGATTGGGGCTAAGAAATGAAAGAGGAAGCCGCTTAGTAGAATTTTGCGCAGAGCATAACTTAATCATAGCTAATACTTGGTTTAAGAACCATGAAAGAAGGCTGTATACATGGAAGAACTCTGGAGATACTAAAAGGTATCAGATAGTTTATATAATGGTAAGACAGCTATTTAGGAACCAGGTTTTAAATTGTAAGACATTTTCAGGGGCAGATGTGGACTCTGAACACAACCTATTGGTTATGAACTGTAGATTAAAACTGAAGAAACTACATAAAGGTGGGAATTTAAGGAGATGGGACCTGGATAAACTGACTAAACCAGAGGTTGTACAGAGTTTCAGGGAGAGGATAAGGGAGCAATTGACAGGAATGGGGGAAAGAAACACAGTATAAGAAGAATGAGTAGCTTTGAGGGATGAAATAGTGAAGGCAGCAGAGGATCAAACAGGTAAAAAGACGAGGACTAGTAGAAACCCTTGGGTAACAGATGAAATATTGAATTTAATTCATGAAAGGAGAAAATATAAACATTGCAGTAAGCGTAGCAAGCAAAAAGGAATACAAACGTCTCAAAAATGATATCAACAGGAAGTGCAAAATGGCTGAGCAGGGATGGCTAGAGGACAAATGTAAGGATGTAGAGGCTTATCTCACTAGCGGTAAGATAGATACTGCCTACAGGAAACTTAAAGAGACCGTTTGAGAAAGGAGAAACACTCGCATGAATATCAAGAGCTTTGATTGAAACTCAGTTCTAAGCAAAGAAGGGAAAGCAGAAACGTGGAAGGAATATATAGAGGGTCTATACAAGGGCGATGTAATTGAGGAAAATATTATGGAAATGGAAGATGATGTAGATGAAGATGAAATGGGAGATGTGATACTGCGTGAAGAGTTTGACAGAGCACTGAAAGACTTGAGTCGAAACAAGGCCCCGGGAGTAGACAACATTCCATTAGAACTACTGACAGTCTTGGGAGAGCCAGTCCTAACAAAACTCTACCATCTGGTGAGCAAGATGTATGAGACAGGCGAAATAACCTCAGACTTCAAGAAGAATATAATAATTCCAATCCCAAAGAAAGCAGTTGTTGACAGATGTGAAAATTAACGAACTATCAGTTTAATAAGTTCAAGTGGCTCTGAGCACTATGGGACTTAACACCTATGGTCATCAGTCCGCTAGAACTTAGAACTACTTAAACCTATGTAACCTAAGGACATCACACAACACCCAGTCATCACGAGGCAGAGAAAATCCCTGACCCCGCCGGGAATCGAACCCGGGAACCCGGGCACTGCAAGCGACAACGCTACCGCGCGACCACGAGCTGCGGACTAGTTTAATAAGTCACAGCTGCAAAATACTAACGCGAATTCTTTACAGACGAATGGAAAAACTGATAGAAGCCGACCTCGGGGAAGATCAGTTTGGATTCCGTAGAAATGTTGGAACACGTGAGACAATACTGACCTTACGACTTATCTTAGAAGAAAGATTAAAGAAAGGCAAGCCTACGTTTCTAGCATTTGTAGACTTAGAGAAAGCTTTTGACAATGTTGATTGGAATACTCTCTTTCAAATTCTGAAGATGGCAGGGGTAAAATACAGGGAGCGAAAGTCTATTTACAATTTGTATAGAAAGCAGATGGCAGTTACAAGAGTCGAGGGGTATGAAAGGGAAGCAGTGGTTGGGAAGGGAGTGAGACAGGGTTGTAGCCTATCCCCGATGTTATTCATCCGTATATTGAGATAGCAATAAAGGAAACAAAAGAAAAATTCGGAGTAGGTATTAAAATCCATGGAGAAGAAATAAAAACTTTGAGGTTCGCCGATGACATTGTAATTCTGTCAGAGACAGCAAAGGACCTGGATGAGCAGCTGAACGGAATGGACAGTGTCTTGAAAGGAGGGTACAAGATGAACATCAACAAAAGCAAAACGAGGATAATGGAATGTAGTAGAATTAAGTTGGGTGATGCTGAGGGAATTAGATTAGGAAATGGCACACTTAAAGTAGTAAAGGAGTTTTGCTATCTGGGGAGCAAAATAACTGATGATGGTCGAAATAGAGAGGATATAAAATGTAGACTGGCAATGGCAAGGAAAGCGTTTCTGAAGAAGAAAAATTTGTTAACATCGAGTATAGATTTAAATGTCAGGAAGTCGTTTCTGAAAGTATTTGTATGGAGTGTAGCCATGCATGGAAGTGAAACGTGGACGATAAACACAGAAGAATGCTGAAGATTAGATGGGTAGATCACATAACTAATGAGGAGGTATTGAATAGAATTGGGGAGAAGAGGAGCTTGTGGCACAACTTGACTAGAAGAAGGGATCGGTTGGTAGGACATGTTCTGAGACATCGAGGGATCACCAATTTAGTAGTGGAGGGCAGCATGGAGGGTAAAAATCGTAGATGGACGTCAAAAGATGAATACACTAAGCAAATACAGAAGGATGTAGGCTGCAGTAGATACTGGGTGATGAAGAAGCTTGCACTGAATATAGTATGGAGAGCTGCATCAAACCAGTCTCAGGACTGAAGACCACAACAACAACAACAGCCACATAAAAGCTCAGTTTACAAAATGCCCCAAAAACGGCTTTAATTTTAAATGAATCACCTAGATAGCCAAAATAACAACGAGGACTTCTTGATATGATAATGCTTAGTGGGAGCCAAATGCAAGAGACAGCAGTAAGTATTCTGAGTTCCTAGTGAATACGCTACCCCAAACGATACAAACATTAATAAAAATATTAGAATCAGGTAATGAATTTACGCTGTTAAAAACAGAAGTCCAAATAGAGTTCCACTGCACAAAATATCGAATAAACGCACAGACTAAATTTACACTATTACAGTCGATGCAGATGAAAGCAGAGAAGCAAATAAGACTGCCCTGTACAATAAACGAGTGGCGCAGTCTCAGTTAAGACAGCCAGCGGCCCTGATGAAGTTTTTTGTTTTTTTTTTTTTTTTCCTTTGGTCACCAGTCTTGTGACTGGTTTGATGCGGCCCGCCACGAATTCCTCTCCTGTGCCAACCTCTTCATCTCAGAGTCACACTTTCAGCCTACGTCCTCAATTATTTGGTGGATGTATTCCAATCTCTGTCTCCCTCTACTGTTTTTTGGAAGTCAATCCCTGAGGTCTTAACAGATGTTCTATCGTCCTGTCCCTTCTCCTTGTCAGTGTTTTCCATATATCCATGTCCTCTCCGATTCTGCGTAGAACCAACTCATTCCTTATCAGTCCACCTAATTTTTAACATTCGTCTGTAGCAGTACATCTCAAGTAGTTCTATTGTCTCCTGTTCCAGTTTTTCCAAAATCCACATTTCACTACCATACAATGCAGTGCTTCAAACGTACATTCTCTGAAATTTATTCTTCCAATTATGGCCTATATTTGAAACTAGTAGACTTCTCTTGGTCAATAACGCCCTTTTTGCCAGTGCTAGTCTGCTTTTCATGTCTTCTGTACTCCGTCCGTTGTTGGTTATTTTACTGCCTGGGTAGTACAGTTCCTTAACATCATCTAATTCGTAACCATCAATGCTCACATTAAGTTTCTCGCTGTTCTCATTACATTTACTACTCAATCTATATTCTGCACTCATTGGATTATTCATTCCATTCAGCATACCATGTAATTCTACTTCACTTAGGGATAGCAATGTCTTCAGCGAACCGTACCACTGATATACTTTCACCTTGAATTTTAATTTCACTCCTGAACCTTATTTTATTTCCATTATTGCCTCTCCGATGTACATACTGAACAGTACGGGGGAAAGACTACACCACCGTCTTACACCCTTTTTAATCCAAACACTTCTTTCTTTTTCGTCTAGTATTATTATTTTCTCTTTACTGTTGCATACATTGTATATTGCCCGTCCCCTACAGCTTTCCCCTATTTTTCTCAGAATTTCGTACATCTAACACCATTTTACAGCCGGTCGGGGTGGCCGAGCGGTTCTAGGCGCTACAGTCTGGAACCGCGCGACCGCTACTGCCGCAGGTTCGAATCCTGCCTCGGGCATGGACGTGTGTGATGTCCTTAGGTTAGTTAGGTTTAAGTAGTTCTACGTTCTAGGGGACTGATGACCTTAGACGTTAAGTCCCATAGTGCTCAGAGCCATTTGAACCAACCATTTTACATTGTCGAACGCTTTTTCGAGGTCAACAAGTCATATGAACGTGTCTTGGTTTTTCTTTAGTCTCGCTTCCATTATCAGATGGAACGTCAGAATTACCTCTCTGGTACCCTTACGTCTCCTAAAGCCAAATTAATCATCATCTAACACATCCTCAACTTTTTTCCCATTCTTCTGTATATTATTCTTGCCAGCAATTTGGATGCATGAGAAGTTAAGCTGACTGTGCTATAGCTCTCACACTTGTCAGCTCTTGCAGTCATCGGAATTGTGTAGATGATATTCTTCCGAAGGTCAGATGACATGTCGCCAGAGTCATACATTCTACACACCAACGTGTACAGCCGTTCGTTGCTACTTTCCCCAATGATTTTAGAAATCCTGATGGAATTTTTTCCATCAGTTCTGCCTTATTTTATTTTAAGTCCTCCAAAACTCACTTAAATTCCAATACTGGATCCTATATCTCTTCTAAATTGACTCCTGTTTCTTCTTCTATCACATTGGACCCATGTTCTCCCTCATGGAGGCTTTCAATGTACTGTTTCCACCTGTCCGCTTTCTAGTCTGCATTTAGCAGTGGAATACCCGTTACGCTATTAAGGTTACCGCTCTTCCTTTTAATGCCACCGAAGGTTGTTTTGACTTTCCTATATGCTGAGTCCGTTCTTCCGACAATCATTTCTTTTTCGATTGATGCATTATAGACTGTGAATTAATCGAAATGACCACAGTGGCTGACATATCGCACCCCAGAAATAACGGTGAAAACTGAAAAATAATTTGAGATAACTCGACCAAAGGAATTAATTCTGTAAAACTGATACTGAAACAGTACAAGCTTCGTTTCAATTTCGCGTAAGTATTTTTGGCAGTAAATCCCGTTATGTTTTTCGTGCATTATTTTTCAGTGAGAAAACCAAAAATTGTAGTTTTTCGAATCATCACTTGCCATGGTGCGCCCTATCAAACAGTTATTACTCAGATGTATACGCATTAGCAAGGCAAACACAGTTTAATTCAGTGAGCACAGTTCCATAAATATACATTGCAAGTTTCAGCTTCCGCTCAAAATGAGTCGCATAATTATTTGAGAGCAGCGTAAATTAATGTAGGCAAACCTCAAACAGAGAGATTGCATGTATCCGCCTTACAGTTCTACCGTCTGCCTTCTGTAAATTCGATAGTGTCTGTGCAACAGGCAGAGTTACTACATGCGTCGGAACCTGGAGAGAGCTGTATGCAAAACAGATACGTACAAAGCTCTAAGAACAACACCAGTTCTCACACTCCTATAAACACATTATGTAAGTAGGCTGTTTAGGTTTTTTATTGGTAACGCCACCTCTGTATGAAAATCACTGGCTGTGCTGTGTGCAGTCTGTGGCTGCTTTGCATTGTTGTAATACTCGCCATTGTAGTGTTAGGCAGCTGGCTGTGAACAGCGCGTAGCGTTGCGCAGTTGGAGGTGAGCCGCCAGCAGTGGTGGATGTGGGGAGAGAGATGGCGGAGTTTTGAAATTTGTCATGTACTGCTATATATATTAGCTCGAGTAACCAAGATTTTTGTGAGGTAAGTGATATGTGAAACGTATAGGTTAATGTTAGTCAGGGGACGAGGTTCGAATCCTGGCAGGGTCGCCATATGAAACGTCCCCTTTGAACAATTATACAGGACTGTGCTTAAACTGACACACAGTATTTTTAGCGCAACGCAATCTGACTTTAAAAAATCCCTACAAAAGAATGGCCCTGACTAACATTAACCTATACGTTTCACATATCACTTACCTCACAAAAATCTTGGTTACTCGAGCTACTGCAATAAAGCGAGCGCCACTACTGCCAGCTAAATAAAAGATTCAAACTACTGAAGGCACTACCTACTGATAGGCATAGTTAGCAAATGAAAGATTTTAATAGAGAACAAACAATGTATTTACCTTAATAGTCATAATATATATAGCAGTACATGACAAATTTCAAAACTCCGCCATCTCTCTCCCCACATCCACCACTGCTGGTGGCTCACCTCCAACTGCGCAACGCTACGCGCTGTTCACAGCCAGCTGCCTAACACTACAATGGCGAGTATTACGACAATGCAAAGCAGCCACAGACTGCACACAGCACAGCCAGTGATTTTCATACAGAGGTGGCGTTACCAATAAAAGAACCTAAACAGCCTACTTACAATTACACAGACTACCTTACTGAAATCACGCCATATGTGCCAGACTTGTTTCTACTAAACAGCACGCTCTTCTTCCTAGCCTTCCACTAGCTAACTACTATCCAAGTGCGTCTATCGGTGCTTCCTTTTTGACCGTTCCACAACGTTCCTGTCTGTGGTACTCAGCGTTCTGTTCCTCCGTTGGCTCCGGCCGGCGCTGCTGTAGCGCTACCCTCACTGTCAGTGCTCTCGCACTATAGCGGTGGCGCAGCCGCAGGAGAATTCACGCCGCCTTTCATATTGACGCGGCCGGGGCCTACGAGAAACACGGGCCCCGCAACGACATTTTGACGTCAGACTAGTCACCTTGTCCGTCATACATCGAAAACGCTTGGTTCCGTGTGTGGCTCACGCGAAATCAATGTTTCATTGAAAAGGTAACCGGTAAGGGTCTGAACGTTGTCGTATGCTATTGAAAGCTTGCACGCACTTAAAGGCGCAGTTAAAAATTATCAAACTCATCTGAAATAGTTACTCACTGCTCACCAGAGACGACTGCTGGCACTCGTAAGACTTGCAGTGTGGTGTGCGTACTGTAGGACCTTCGGTACACACACCATCAGATTATATGACTTGTCGCTCTAACGAAGTAGGCGAGTGTCAGCAATATGTCTCGTGGTCTTATCGTGGCGTGTTTATCTTCTGCCGTTAGGTCAGACGATAGAAATGCCACTGGCACGCTTAGAGTAGCAGATTGACGGTGACCAACTTTAAACAGAACTTGATTAATTTTCACACACATTTATTAAAATAATGGAAAATGGAAATGAAGCCCCATGCTTCTTTTACAGAGCATAGGGGAACGATGCGGGAGACCCGCACCGCCTTACTAGGCAAGGTCCTAATGGAGGTAGTTTGCCGTTGCCTTCCTCCGACCGTAATGGGGATGAATGATGATGATGATGAAGACGACACAACAACACCCAGTCATCTCGAGGCAGGAAAAATCCCTGACCCCGCCGGGAATCGAACCCGGGACCCCGTGCTCGGGAAGCGAGAACGCTACCGCGAGACCACAAGGGCGGACATTAAAATAATAACAAGCATAAACCTTACGTAACTTGATTCTGGATGCTATATACAATTGGCAATCTGCAGTTCCTTTGGTTTTGGTGCGTTAATCTTCTTCTCACATATCTCTGATACTTTACAAAGTGTCTATACATTTCTCTTCGTGGCTATGTACAGGATTATGATAATCTGATTAGGCGCAGACTGAAACTTCACCATAGACTGGTACAGACTATTGCAGACTGATACAGACTGGTGCAGACAAATGCAGACTGACTAATCGGAGGTCTGTACACTCGTTATAATACCTCGCGCGTTCAGATATCATTGTGCGAGTGTGATCCGCGAGGAGAAAAGGTTCTACATTAGCAACAATCTCATTGCCTGCGTTACATATTAAGACGCGGATTGGCGGAAGCAGAATTTGGTCCGTCTCTAAGACAGCGCCATCTCGTAGTGCGGAGACGGACGAGCGCTGCGCCTGCGCTGTTGTGCTTAGCGGGGCGCGCTCTAGTGGGAAAGTTGTGTACACGCTGACTACGCGGAACTATGTACACAACATGCAGTATCAAGAGCTGTGACGTATCCACTGTGGGCTGTAATTCTCGTGAGCCTCAGCCATGGCCCTGTGACCTCTTGTGATGGCTCGTTTTTGAACAGCATGGATATGCTAAAACTCTGAGGTGCTATAAGTTTCATATGTAATACTTGTGTCCAAGTACTATGAAAAACTTGACAACTCTATCGCTCTGTTACAGAATCATGTGAAGGGTTTGCATGACTTTACGAAAGTGTTGTTGAGTAAAATGTCAGAACGTATTGCAGACAGTGAAATTTATTAGTGGAACTAGTTAGGGAATACGGAAGGAGTGCTATTCGGAGACGTTGAGCGTGTGTCTGAATTATTTACTAAGGTCCCTTTGTAGGACTTCTACGGGAAGGTGTACTGTCAGTTGAAAATAGTTCAAAATGGCTCTGAGCACTATGGGACTTAACATCTGAGGTCATCAGTCCCCTAGAACTTAGAACTAATTAAACCTAACTAACCTAAGGACACCACACACATCCATGCCCGAGGCAGGATTCGAACCTGCGACCGCAGCAGCTGCGCGGTTCTGAACTGAAGCGCCTAGAACCGCTCGCCCACTCCGGCCGGCAAGTTGAAAATAGTGAGGATACTGAACGTACACTAAAATTCCTTCTTAAATTACAGGATGAAGGAGAGGTGTTAAGGTTAAAAGACTTTCAGTTTTAGCATTTGTTGATATCAGTTGTCTCTCACCCTTTGTAACAGGTGCTACCGAAATTTATGGAGGAAAGATTGTCTTCCACACCAATTCTTGAGTTAATACATAGCAGACATCTCTCTAATACAGTTCGACATGAGGTGGTAACACAGTCATACTTTTGGGTGCATAATTCCTGTGAGCCACTGGAGGTCTACGTCAGTAGAATTAAAAAATGAAAGATGTTCAGTACACGACCGAAGAGTTTTGTGGAAAAATTTACTTCACAAGTTGATGTTAGTTTTGTTAAGTAATTTTAGTGCATGAGACGAATAGACATAGCACACTGGACTTGCATTCGGGAGGACGACGGTTCAATCCCGTCTCCGGCCATCCTGATTTGGGTTTTCAGTAATTTCCCTAAATCGTTTCAGGCAAATGCCGGGATGGTTCCTTTGAAAGGGCACGGCCGATTTCCTTCCCAGTCCTTCCCTAACCAGAGCTTGCGCTCCGTTTCTAATGACCTCGTTGTCGACGGGACGTTAAACACTAACCACCACCACCACGAATAGACAACCTCCGATTAAGGAATACAACGCGGATAAAAGTCAGGTGTTTCGGGTATAATCGTCAAGCTCATCTCGCGGGGGACCATCCAGATAAGGATAAAGAATCCGAAGATACCAGGTGCTGCGCGCAGTGCTAGGCTGTTACAGGATCCTCACAACACAACTTCTTGGGTTCCTTTTGTGTGCCCTTGAATAAACGGAGATCCTCGTTTGCTACAGGCAGTTCTCTAGCATTGACTAGTGAGGAATTTTATATGTCACATAAGGACATTTGTAAATTTGGCTCTCTACCCGGGCACAGGAAACACTTAATGTGGCTAATTCAAGTGAAATGTAATTTTTTTGGTGGGAGCGGGGTGGATTTTGTTTGTCACGTTGAGTTAGCCCCCAATTGGCGTGAGAAGAGATTTTTCTTTGATTTTGCTCCTCGCACGGCAACTAAATTTAGTAAGTATGTTGCACAAGTCGGTTCGCATGCGACGATATCTGAGCAGAAATTGATTTTTTTTCGCCCAGAGTAGCGTGAACGGTTGGAGAACCTGTGTAAAGAATTTGGGGATGTTCTGATTAATTGCTTAGGACTGGCAAGGTGCGGGAAGTATAAAACAGGACCGACACCATTAGGGCTAGACATCGTCCTTCTCGTCTATCCCTACCACGCCGAAATTGAAAAATGGCTCTGAGCACTATGGGACTTAACATCTGTGGTCATCAGTCCCCTAGAACTTAGAACTACTTAAACCTAACTAACCTAAGGACATCACACACATCCATGCCCGAGGCAGGATTCGAACCTGCGACCGTAGCGGTCACGCGGTTCCAGACTGAAGTGCCTAGAACCGCACGGCCACACCTGGCGGCCCCGAAATTGAAGTAATTAAAGGTTACAGTGGATGAAATGTTGTGGAAAGAAGTAATTAGGCCATCCCAGACTCCGTCCTCTTTACCTATTTTTCTGGTACCGAAATTTCTGGTGGGGAGGAGAGGGTGTGCTGCTTGTGGAGCATTACTGCGCCCTTAATAAGACAACTGTATTACTGTATTACCGTTTACTCCGTTACTGTATTTGCACTCCTGTTTTTAGTGGTCTCAACAGGCAAATGTCACAACCTTTGATCTTAATCCCGTTTATTTCCACCAACCCTTAGCGGATGAGTCGACCAGTAACGGCCTTTGCACACGACCACAACTTGTTTGAGTATAATGGGGTTTCCCTCGGGGTCTCAAACGGAGCAGCACTGTTGTCGCATATTCTAGGTGATTTAAAGTCCAGTTAAGTTCATCACTACTTGGATGATTTTGTTACTTTTAGTTGAGATTTACCAGAGCGCTTCGACCTTGTTAAAGAATTCTTAAGCAAGTGTTTGCGAGAGGCCGAATTTACTGTCAAAACACTTAAGGGGGGTAGGACGTCAAACGGGCCGACTTGGAGCAGGAGAGGCACCACAGGACATTTTTATTTCCACTGTCTATACTTTTACAAATAAATTCATGAAACTTTGTCAGTATGACCAGGAAGGATGCAGAATTCATACTCATAGCAGCGGAAGTTCGAAAACATAACTAATTAATTTTTTTTACATCTTAAATTTCATCGTTTTTTTCACTTACTAATGGCAGCATTTGTTGCTGTAGGCACACTTTTCTTCATATGTAAGAGCAATTGTTCGATGAATTTTGCACAGCATACAAACCATACTTAAAGGTATATGAAACTCTAGAATTTTCCAAATCTATTAAAAACTGTGGTAAAAATTGAGGTAATTAACTATAAAATTTGTGTTTTTTTCTGAACATGAACTTTCAAATATAGCAGCTTATTCGTTTTTTTCATAAATTAAATAAATTCTAGAGTTTCATACACCTGTAAGTATGGTTTGTATGCTGTGCAAAATTCATCGAAGAATCTAACTTAGGAAGAAAAGTGGACCCATAGCAACAAATGCAGCCATTAGTAAGTGAAAAAATGATGAAATTTCACATGGAAAAAGAAATTGTCACGTTTTCGAAGTTCCACTGCAATAAGTGTGAATACTGAATCCTTCGTGGTGATGCTGACAAAGTTTTATGAATTTATTTGTAAAATTATAGACACTGGAAATTAAAATGTCCTTTGATGCCTTTCCTGCTCCAAGTCGGCCCGTTTGACGTCCTACTCCCCTTTAAAGTAAAATTTTCCCAGACAGCTCTCCTTTCTACGAGATAGTGTCTTTAGCGGGAATTACTATTGCTTGGACTGGGACAGAAGCTATATTCACCCGCCTACCGCCTAGACATGTGGAAGCATTAGTTAACTTCAGAAGCATGTTGAATTTCTTTTCGGCAGTTCGTCCAGGATTTTGATTAGCTACCAGCCGCACTTCTTGAGCTGAAGAAAAAAGGGAAAAGGTCTGAGCAAGACTGGTGTCAGCGCTCCCGTGCTGCTGATGTCAGATTTTTGGAAGAAGTTTGCGTCCAGACAGCTACTTCGGTGTCGGGGATGGTAGCCGTTCTGCTTGGAGAATATCCTAATGCGGGGAGTCCTGCTGCGACCTCTGCCACGGTTTTTCTCATCTGGAAGTGAAGTTACTCTACATAAAAATTTAAGGACTTCGTAGTGCTGTTTGCCTTACAGAAATTTGAGAAGTATTTAGACCACAGGACGTTTCAGCTAGTAACTGATAACCGAGCTCTTAGCTTGGTTCTCGCGAGGCCGAGCCGGACAGGGCGTATCGCAGGTGAGTGGGGAAGTCGTGTGCCCGATTTTGACGGGGCTTCCGTTCCTTTTAAGGACGTTGCGCAACAAGAAGTGGACCCAGAGTTTAAAGAGAGTTTTTAAGCAGCGAGAGGCAAAACATATCTTATGAGGGGACACAATGAAAATAAAATTGTTACCATCGAGATTGGTACCATTCGTGTTCAAGTATTATCACGAAACACCTAAATGGGACGTTCATGCTGTTTTAGGATGAAAGTTCGCAAGAATTTTTATATATTCATATACTATATACTCACACACCGAAGCGTCAAAGAAACTGCTATAGGCTTGCCTATTCAAATACAGTGATATGTAAACAGGCAGAATATGGCAATGCGGTCGGCAACGCCTATATAAGACAAGTCTCTGCCGCAGTGCCGGCCGGAGTGACATAGCGGTTCTAGGCGCTACAGTCTGGAACCGCGCGACCACTACGGTCGCAGGTTCGAATCCTGCCTCCGGCATGGATGTGTATGATGTCCTTAGGTTAGTTAGGTATAAGTAGTTGTAAGTTCTGGGGGACTGATGACAACAGTAGTTAAGTCCCATAGTGCTAAGATCCATTTGAACCATTTTTTTCTGGCACAGTTCTTAGATCGGTTACTGCTGTTAAACTGGCAGGTTATCAAGATTTAAGTGTGTCTGAACGTGGTGTTACAGTCGCCGCACTAGCGATGCGACACAGCATCTCCTACGTAGCGATGAAATGGGAATTTTCCCGTACGACCGTTTCATGTGGTGTACCGTGAATATCAGGAATCCGGTAAAACATCAAATCTCCAACATCGCTGCGACCGGAAAAAGATCCTCCAAGAACGAGACCAACGACGACTGAAGAGGATCGTTCAACGTGACAGAAACGCAAAACTTCCGAAAATTGATGCATATTTCAGTTCTGGGCCATCAGCAACTGTCAGCGTGCGAACCGTTCAACGAGAAATGATCGATATGGGCTTTCGTTGCCGAAGGCCCACTTGTGTAGCCTTGATGACTGCACAACTTAAGGCTTTACGCCTTGCCTGGGCCCGTCAACGCCGACATTGGACTGTTGACGACTGGAAACATGTTGCCTGGTCGGACGAGCGGATGGACGTGTTAGAGTATGGAGACAACCTCATGAATCCATGGACCCTGCATCAGCAGGGACTGTTCGAGTTGGTGCAGGCTCCGTAATGGTCTGAGGCTTGTGCAGTTGGAGTGATGTGAGTCACCTGATACGCCTAGATATGACTCTGACAGGTGACACGTAAGTAAGCATCCTGTCTGATCACCTGCATCCATTCATTTCCATTGCGCATTCGGACTTAGACCATTCCAGCAGGACAATGCGATATCCAACACGTCCAGAAATGCTAGAGTAGCTCCAGGAACACTCTTCTGAATTTAAACACTTCTCATTGCCAAACATGAACACTATTGATCACATTTATGTACAGTCTTCATATTGCCAGTTCCCCCCAGCACTACTTCAGACGTTAGTCGAGTCCATTATACGTCGTGTTGCGGTATTTCTGCGTGCTCGCGAGAGCCTCACACGACAATAGGCATGTGTACCAGCTTCTTTGGCTCTTCAGTGTATTTACGGATGGGGAAACTGTTACCGACACTGCCTGGCGCACTGCGTGTGGCTAGCTTTCCCTTCCGTATGTTTCCATAAACATTAACACTGGTTTCAACTGTTTGACGGCAGAACAATCAGTATTCCAGAGTAAAGTTACAAGTTTATAGTGCTATTTCTTCAATGAGAAGATCCTAGGCATGGAGTGCCATTCTGAAAGTACTGCTTATTTCCCACATAGCGTAAAAACGAGATACGTAAAACTCTGAGTTCTCTTATACAACACAAACAAGAATTATCTTGCAAGAAGGCGAAAGTGCATACCCTAATTTGTGGCTCTGTTAGCGATTAATATGTAATAAGTTCATGCGGCTCTGAGTGGACAAGATTTCGGGAGCTCCCACGAAGTGATCGACTGTTACAGCCTGAGGAAGCGAGGAAGCTGTGGAGAAGTGCACTTCTCTAATCAAGCAATTGCTGTGCACTCAATCATGCAACGCAGGTAAAGAAATAATAAATCACGAAATTTTTGAAAACAATCTAAATTACCCGTCCAATTTTAACTCTATTTCAAACAGGTGCGATTCAAATTGAAAAATGCATTTTTAACCATCAGCAGTTTATTTTAAAAACCTGTATATTTACCGGTTTCGCTCATTGGCGAACTTAACAGCACATAAGGTGATATGGATCAGATAAAAATATATTTCATACTAACTTTAGGCTGTTACAACCTAAAAGCTATCATAGTGAGAATCCACAATGAATATGTATCCACAGTAGTACGAAAACGCTTCACAATCACGTTACGGTAAGGTCGCTGCGTTGTCCCTAGTGTGGAGCAATGCCTGAAATTTGGTTTTCTCGGCACACTCTTGACACTGTGGATCTCGGAATGTTGAATTCCATAACGATTTCCGAAATAGAATGTACCATGCTGCTAGCCCCAAATATCACTCCGCGTTTAAAGTCTGTTAATTCCTATCGTACATAAGTAATCACGTCGGAAACCTTTTCACGTGAAACACACAAGTGACAGCTACGCAAATGCACTGCCCTTTTATACCTTGTGTCCGCAGTCCACCGCCATCTATATAAGCGCATATCGTTATCCAATGGCATTCGATACCTCAGTAGAGGCAGATGACAAAGTCACATTTCCTTCTCATTTCAAGAAAGCCAGGGATACCAAACCTCTCAGAAAATAACAAAAAGTGACGACCAACGAGTAAATGAAACGCTAGGAAAGAAGAAACGTAAAAAAGGGAACTTGTAACGGTTTGATGCTCATTATTACTGGGACTAAATGTGATTCCAGATAGATTCGATGCTATTTTCGCAGCAGTTTATTTTCGCAGCTGTCTAAAGATAATTTATCCAAAACATGTTTGTTCACTGATTAAACCGTAAGGAGTGTACCGAGCCTCTTTTTCTGTCGACGAGGATTTACTGCCTTACACCTCCTCATTCCTTATCAGTCTGTAACGCCGGAAATGCATATCCTATTTCCATCTATTGTACCATAATTTTTTCCTTATTTTGTTACCTGAAGATATAACATTTCTGTGTCTTTATATATTGTAATTGTTTTAATATTTGTATATATACATATATATTTATGCATTTATGTCGATGTATAATTGGTTTGTTTTGTAAATATTATTTGTATTTCACGCTGGGTCTTGCCTAGCGAAAACTATGCTATCGAACGAATACATCGATAGGTCGTGTGAAGAACGAAAGTGTGTAGGATCTTTGGTAGTGTTAACTCTGCCGCGTGGAGCGCGGGCAGCGAGAGAGAGTCTGGTTGGAATAGTGCGATCGAGCGGGTGTGTTGTGTGACGCTCCCGCAAGTTTCCGGGCTTTCGGGGTTTGGCAGCATGTAATTGTGATCGACTGGCTATGGTAGTTTCTAGCACGGTGTCGCGGACGGGAAGCATTAGCTGGCACACATCAAGAGCCCGTTTCGCCTGGTGACCGTGTCGAGAAGAAGGCGCGCCAGCATCCATCTTCTGCAACAGCGACGGCCGACAATGAGTGACTATCGCCACCTCCTCGATCGGCGACTTCAAACCTTCAATCAACCAACAAGGAAGACTAAAACCACGTAAAGTTTCAGAACTGTATGGCAGACCTCAGCTTTCAAACTGTTCAAATCACAAAATTACAGCAACGTAGCATGAACCTTTGTTGCTCATTGTCCCAATTGCATTGCCAAGCAGGGTCCCTTCCTTTTCCGAAATGAACCCGAGTGTCGTTGAAATTCAAACGCCAGCATTAAAGCATTATAATTCGATTTCACTGCTTTAATTTCAAAGTTCAGTTAAAGTATTCATAGCTGGCTACAATATTTAGATTACACAAGCACAAATTAAGAGTGCGAGTTTTGTTACCGTATTTTAGCTTACCTGTGACTGCAGCTCAGCTTGGTACGTACGAAATTTTACTATTGTTAATTGTTCAGAATCATTTAATTCAAGTTCAAAGTTAAATCCCTTATTTCTAAATTGCGTAGAGTCAAGTTGCTTTTGAAATGATTGTTGAGGTAGTCCAACACTAACCGTATTTTACTGAATTTCGATGTGCTTCAGAAAGAAAGCTCACTATTAACTTCAGTCACTAAATTAACTTTCTATTTTCTGATTTTATTAATTCTTTTGCTAAATTAAGTCAGAGTGTAGCGAAATTTATTACTTCTGACAAACTTTCAGTTTTCACACTACACGTGTCAACCTTCAGTTGTCACGCTTCTAGTGCTTATTATATGTGTAATAACCTTTCTTTTTCAGTTACTATGGTAATTGTCCTTAGGACTGGCGACCGTGATTTCCCCCAAATTTCAAATATCTAATTACCGCTAGTTAATTGTTAACGTAACGGCCGCACATTTACTTTCTTTATTAACTTTACCTCTTTTCAAAATTAATTTCCACCAGTTTCATTTGCATTTTTCCTTTCATTTAGATGTAACCCTTTCCTCCCTCTTTACCGACAGATTAACTTCGGTGACGATTGCTTTCCCAAATTTCCATTAGGTACACGCGGTTTAATTTTTCACTGTCATTAAGGTCGATAAGTGCGGGGGAGGTTACACGCGGCGACTGTGACAGGACTCGAACCTGCAATCTTCGGATTTGAGGATGTTCTGGACACGAATTTTGTTTGGTGCAAATGTCGTAACAAAGTATTGGTTACGAACAGATAGTTACGTCAGCGAGATTAAGTAGTGGGAGGAATCCTAATTATATTTGAGATTTGTTATTTGTATTGAAAATTATTAAAATGAGTGAAGGCAACAATTACCAAAATTTGGTAGACTTGGATACGGAACAACCGGTCGAACAGTGGGAAACGCGCACCGCGGTACCCATTGTTCAGGGGCAGGCGGCTAGCGTGAAAGACGCGACCGCCGAAACGCAACAAAGAGCAGAAATGGAATTCCAAACTTTAGAAAATGTTTCCGAATCGGAAGTGAAAATCAAATCTGAACCCCTTGATGACGAATACGCGGGGACAATTAAAGAGGAAGCCGCTACGGAAGTAAAACCGGTAGTTTCCGGGAATTTAGCTGATTTATTGAATGTTTTGATTAACGAAATCAAGGCTCAGTCTAGCAAGATAGAAACTCAATCGGCAGAAATTAAAGCTCAGGCTGCCAAGCAAGAAGCTCAGTCTGCCAAGCAAGAAGCTCAGTCTGAAAAAATTGACAGGAAGCTAGACAATCAGAACAAAGCTATTAATGTTGTTAACAATAATGTTGGGGTTGTTAACGCAAAAGTTGATAAAATCAAAGAAGATATTGTTGTGATTAATACCGAAATCGGTAATCTTAAACAGGAAATGATAGGCGTTCATGCGGAAATTGCGAGCATAAATACGCGTTTTAATTCCGAAATTGGCAGAATCGAAAAAAGTGTAGGAGAAGCAGTTGCTCCGATCATCGAGAATAAGGTGACGGAACAAATTTAATTAGTGGAAAAGGAGGATCAAAAGAAGGTGGAAACTTTAAAGGCTTTAGTATCCGAAGTAGATACCAAAGTGACGAAGCAGGCTAATACCTGCGAAGAGAAAAAAAAGGAAGTAGAAACGCTTGCGACAACCACTTGCCAAGTAATTACGAGAGTGTCGGAATTAGAAAAGAAACTTGACGAAAAACAGAGCTATGTGCCAATCTGTGGACATAGTTCGGAATTGTTGACGAAAGAGGAGCGGTTCGACCCCTTGAAAAAAGGCGGTATACACGCGACGGATTTCATTAAAAATTGTGAAAGAGTTTTACCCAGATCATGGACTAATGAGAGAAAAATTAATGCGGTTATTGATGTTTTGGCTGGTGATGCCAAGCGTTGGGGCTTAAACCTCAACATTACGAACCTGACTTTTGACGAGTTTAAAAATTTGTTTCTGGCTGAATACTGATCAGAGCAAAAACAGCAAAGGGTCTGGCGCGAATTTGTCGTATCGAGGCCTTTCGATGTGAATTCGCGCGGCTCGATGAAGGAGTTTTGTGAGGGCTGGATCCGCAAGTTGGAATATTTGCGTGATCGCCGCACGGAATCCGAAATAGTCTGGGAACTCTACAAGAAGCTTCCAGATGATACAAAACGCTACATAGGAAGCAATTACAGGACAATCAATGATTTCCTGGAAAGATTTGAGGACGAGGACAATTGGCGCAATAATCGCGACAGTGGTAGATGCCGTGGCAACAACAACGGGTACCACAGCAACCACAACGACAACTATGGGAATAATGCATACCGCAATCTTGGCAGCAATAACAATAGTGGTTCGGGCCGTAATGACAATCGATACAATGCAAATAATAACAGGAATGACGGAAACCAGTATCATACTAGCGTGATACGGGCTTCGCAGAATAGTAATAACGCCAGAGGGTGTGATCAGCCGCCTCAGCAGCATCCGGGGAGCGTATCTGCTGGGACGAGACAGGGAAACCATTAGCCGCGCCGGTGAGGGGCCGACCGGGCGTGGAGAAATTTTGGCGGCCCAATAACAGTAGAAAACCGAGGTGTCGTCGTTATGAAAATTCCGTATGGAATAATCAACGGCGGGAGAGTGTGCCAGTGTTAAGAGAAAGGAGTGCGCCCACAAGTGGTAGATCAGCTGTATACACGGCAGTAGAAAATACATTCACTGTCAGTGAGAACAATTTAAGTAGTGTTCCGGAAATCGATTATAAAGTGGCAGCTGTAATACCCACAGCGGAACTGGAGATTGAGTTTGAGAATGATTCGCAAGTGTTGAGAGAAGATCAGATGTCGGATAAAACGTCCGTCATCGAGCGAGGGGATGCAGAGAGGGATGAGGTCTGGTTAAGGCAGTTCGGTCGCTTATACGACGAACTAAGAGATTATAGGGGCCTGTACGGGAGAAGTGTTTATGAGGGCCGGCCGAAGTGGCCGTGCGGTTAAAGGCGCTGCAGTCTGGAACCGCAAGACCGCTACGGTCGCAGGTTCGAATCCTGCCTCGGGCATGGATGTTTGTGATGTCCTTAGGTTAGTTAGGTTTAACTAGTTCTAAGTTCTAGGGGACTAATGACCTCAGCAGTTGAGTCCCATAGTGCTCAGAGCCATTTGAACCATTTTTGTTTATGAGGAGCGCGGGCAGGATTTGCCGCGTCTCGTCCCGCAGGAAGATAGTGTTTGTGAAGTGATAGAAAGTTCTGGCCCTAACCGGCAGACTTTACCAGAAATAGTTGATGTTAATGGGGAGCACGAGCAAGATTCATCGTGTTTCGTCCCGCAGGAGTTGGATGTTGAAGTAGTAACGGAAAGTTCTCGCCCTGACCGGCAGACTTTACCGAAAGTTATAGTGGTAGAAGTGGCCGACCCATCCGACGCAAAACCCCAGTTTAAAAATTGCGAAAGTATTAAGGAGAAAGATTACGAAAATTTTAGTGATAGCCGGACACGATTGGCAGAAAAGCACGTAGATTACAGCGTGTATGAGGTTAGAGCTGACGTTATACGGTCGGACGGTAGCAGTGTGGGTTGCGCAGATCCAGAGGAAGTAATTGCAGATATTACTGGGCACATTCCTCCAGGTAGATTGGCAGATGAGATCAATCTGACCAAAGAGGAATCAACGAAGGTGACAATTAATGAATTGATGGTAAAGCAAGACTCACTAGTTGACGAGTTACAGGAAAAGGTTTCGGTATTGGAGGCGAAGCTACAGACTAAGCCTCAGGACAAACGTGTTGAAATTAAAACTGTATGTGAATAGAGGCTGAAAAAGCCGCCAGATAAGCCGAATTTAGGATCAAAGCCGGCTGGTTTTTTCTGGAATGACCTGGATATAGACGAGGATTTACTGTGGGAAAATAAGGAAACAGTCGAAAGAACAAGTGTAGACAGATAGTAGTGTCTGTTAATATGCACGACCTACAACTAAACGTGTTGATTGACACCGGTGCAGAATTGAGTGCTGTATCTGGGAAAATATTTGAGTTACTGAAAGACAGACCTGGTATTGTATTTATGCCAGTAACAGGAGTGAAAATTATCGGTGCTACTGGGAAGGCCAGTAAACCGGTCACAAAACAGATTTTTGTCAACTTCGAGATATGTGGGGCACGATTTGAACAAGAGCTTGTCGTCGTGCCAGACTTAACTACGAAAGTAATTATCGGGTTAGATTGGCTATTAAAGTACCGTGCAGTGATTAATTGCGAAAGCAAAAGTTTGACATGTACGTCACAAGATAAAACAATAGTAGTTAGCTTTGATGAGGCAGGAGATGCTTTGCATAGGCAATACCAGCCTATACACATTGTTAACTGGCCGGATGCCATTGACGTAGGGATGAATTTGAACTACTGCAACGTGAGGAATCTCGGCATTGACAAAAGTGTAGAAAGTGAATTGGAAGAGATAATCAAATTGCCTCCACGGATTGACATTAGTATTGGTGTGAAAACAGATCGTTTGCGAGAAATAATGAAGCTAAAAGCGGATGCTCGCATACGTCGTCATGACGCTAAAGCGCGTTTTGCTAAGTTTGCAATCGGAGATTTAGTACTTGTAAAAGCTCATGAGAAATCGAGCGAGATAGACAATGAAATCTCTAAATTTAAGTTTGTTTATAATGGACCATATAAGGTCATTGGTATTCCTCACACAAATGCTTATTGCTTAGAGTATCCAAGCTCTGGAAAACTATTAGGTATACGGAACATTGTAGACTTGAAATTGTACCAACCTAGGATTGATTAATACCACATAATGAGTAATTTGTACAGTATGTAAATATAGAGTGTAAGATTTAAGGATTTGCTAGGTTCCCATGCTTATGCCTGACCAAGAGGTCATTAAAGAAGTTGTAATTAATAAGTAATTAATTTTGACTGAATGATTTAAGAGGAATTGATTAATAATCATTTGAAAAATCCAAGCTGCTAGTTTAAGTTTTCAGCTGAGTCACTGTAGATTAAGGAATGTAAATATGATTTTGTAACTAGCTGTAAGATTTCATAAATATGTGATTTACTAGTCACTGCCGATGTACTTAGACGCTGTTTTAAGTTTCAGGCTAGTACATGCGTGTGATGATGGACAGTGTTGAGTTATCCACTGTGATAGAATTAATGGACTACTTGAGATTACTCGGGAGTGAGTTGTTCCGAAAGAACTAAGTGACACGGACGTTCTGGAAATGCCGTTACACAGGCGAGTGAGATCAAGCGTGCCGCACAGGCGAGCGCAACAATACTGGCGAGGCGGAGCCGCTGTCGGCTCTTGTGCCGCTCTCGGCATTCTTTGTACTTGCGGGTACGAAAGGCGGAATAGTTTTTCTTCCCGGACAGCTGATGTGAAAGAATTCTGCTCTCAATATTTATGTTTTTGTCGATCTGCTGAATATTATTTTCTTGTTTAGCTTTAATTGGACTCTCATGACGAGAATATTAATTATGAAAAGGTTATATAAAAATGTGTATAATATGTAATTAATAATTAATTTGCGTATTTTGATCTACCTGTTTTTATGGCCATGTACTCTGATTAATTTTGTAAATAATATTCCATTTCTTGATAGTGTTACGAATTTTGACGATTTTAGAATAGCTAAACCATTTTCTATGTTTTCTATGAATTTTAATATGTTGTCAACCTGTTTTATTTTGTGCAAGATGACAGAGTGGAATAAGATTAGGAGTGTCTCCACTCAATTATTATGGTCTAAAAATTGATTTATGCTTAATTACACGAATGCTAAATTTTTATGATATTTTGACCATATACATTTCGCTGTTTCTTTTTTGGGACATTTTCTGAGTCTGTTTAGGTTACACGAACATCCTCAGACAATGTGGGGCACGTGTAACGCCGGAAATGCATATCCTCCTATTTCCATCTATTGTACCATAATTTTTTCCTTATTTTGTTACCTGAAGATATAACATTTCTGTGTCTTTATATATTGTAATTGTTTTAATATTTGTATATATACATATATATTTATGCATTTATGTCGATGTATAATTGATTTGTTTTGTAAATATTATTTGTATTTTACGCTGGGTCTTGCCTAGCGAAAACTATGCTATCGAACGAATACATCGATAGGTCGTGTGAAGAACGAAAGTGTGTAGGATCTTTGGTAGTGTTAACTCTGCCGCGTGGAGCGCGGGCAGCGAGAGAGAGTCTGGTTGGAATAGTGCGATCGAGCAGGTGTGTTGTGTGACGCTCCCGCAAGTTTCCGGGCTTTCGGGGTTTGGCAGCATGTAATTGTGATCGACTGGCTATGGTAGTTTCTAGCACGGTGTCGCGGACGGGAAGCATTAGCTGGCACACATCAAGAGCCCGTTTCGCCTGGTGACCGTGTCGAGAAGAAGGCGCGCCAGCATCCAGCTTCTGCAACAGCGACGGCCGACAATGAGTGACTATCGCCACCTCCTCGATCGGCGACTTCAAACCTTCAATCAACCAACAAGGAAGACTAAAACCACGTAAAGTTTCAGAACTGTATGGCAGACCTCAGCTTTCAAACTGTTCAAATCACAAAATTACAGCAACGTAGCATGAACCTTTGTTGCTCATTGTCCCAATTGCATTGCCAAGCAGGGTCCCTTCCTTTTCCGAAATGAACCCGAGTGTCGTTGAAATTCAAACGCCAGCATTAAAGCATTATAATTCGATTTCACTGCTTTAATTTCAAAGTTCAGTTAAAGTATTCATAGCTGGCTACAATATTTAGATTACACAAGCACAAATTAAGAGTGCGAGTTTTGTTACCGTATTTTAGCTTACCTGTGACTGCAGCTCAGCTTGGTACGTACGAAATTTTACTATTGTTAATTGTTCAGAATCATTTAATTCAAGTTCAAAGTTAAATCTCTTATTTCTAAATTGCGTAGAGTCAAGTTGCTTTTGAAATGATTGTTGAGGTAGTCCAACACTAACCGTATTTTACTGAATTTCGATGTGCTTCAGAAAGAAAGCTCACTATTAACTTCAGTCACTAAATTAACTTTCTATTTTCTGATTTTATTAATTCTTTTGCTAAATTAAGTCAGAGTGTAGCGAAATTTATTACTTCTGACAAACTTTCAGTTTTCACACTACACGTGTCAACCTTCAGTTGCCACGCTTCTAGTGCTTATTATATGTGTAATAACCTTTCTTTTTCAGTTACTATGGTAATTGTCCTTAGGACTGGCGACCGTGATTTCCCCCAAATCTCAAATATCTAATTACCGCTAGTTAATTGTTAACGTAACGGCCGCACATTTACTTTCTTTATTAACTTTACCCCTTTTCAAAATTAATTTCCACCAGTTTCATTTGCATTTTTCCTGTCATTTAGATGTAACCCTTTCCTCCCTCTTTACCGACAGATTAACTTCGGTGACGATTGCTTTCCCAAATTTCCATTAGGTACACGCGGTTTAATTTTTCACTGTCATTGAGGTCGTTCTACAGCACCACATCTCGAACTCTTGGATTCTCGTCTGTTCCGTTTTTCCCACAGTTGACCATTCACTGCCCAACGATGAGTTAAAAATGTACATTCTCTGACATTTCTTCCTCAAATTGAGGCCTATGTTTGATTTTAGCATACTTCTCTCAGCCACAAATGCCCTCTCCGCTCGTTCTAGTTTGCCTTGAATTCATCCTGAATTTTAAATCCACTCTTGAACCTTTTCCTTTCTTACAGTCGTTGGTTGCTCGATGGACAGACTGGACGGAAGTCGGGAAGAGACTTCATCCCTGTCTTACTGTCTTCTTAATCTTGTATACAGTGTATTAAAGTATTCTATATTTTGAGAGTTGGCAGCATGGATCAAAACAAAAAAGACACGTTCAATAAACATGAACTCTAAAATGAACATCTTTGGAGCTATGAGTGCTTTTTCAGCGCAATTCTGAAACACATCTCTTCTGTTCTAAGTTCTTTGCTATTACGAACAACTTTCCGCTACGTTGGTAAGCTCGGAGAAGAAACTATAATGTAGACGCATTTCACAAACTTGTCAAAACACAAATTGGTTCGATTACAACTAATGTACGCACTATTCTCATGAACACGTTTTACAGTAACAACACTAATAGTCCAGTCAAATTGCAGATATACCTTGCAAAAGGTGGGGTAGAAGATTTTATTTTTTTAACTCGTTCATATTGTTGGAAAGGTTACAAAACCAAGTTTTGCCAACAAAATTTTGGGAAAACTTTCTACAGTCAAAAAACTTCGGAAATTTCGGACTTTTTTCAGTTTTTTTTTTCAAAATATCTCAGTTTCATTTGCTACTATCGCTTTAACGTCTATTTTCTTTTTTAAAGAGCACAAAATTCTCTACAAATTTGATTCTTACTATTTTCTTCTACTCCCAGTATCTAAGTCGCTACAGCGCATCAAAAAATACCAATTTTTCAAATTTTGAGCATAGTGGCAAGATACCTTATTTTTGAACACTATTTTTTCAGTTTCTGTTTGTGTAGTATAAATACATTATACATCATGCTATATGTTGGAATGTACCACCTCACTTTCTTGGTATTCAATTTCTCTGTATGCAACATGAGGATTGCTGGGCACCCAACTATTGTGATTCTTACATCACTACCTGAAGTTCACTATGGGCCACCTCAGCCCTGGTATTTGTAAAACTATAAATATAAAAATACATCATTAAGAGATACACACACACACACACACACACACACACACACACACACACACACACACACACACACACAAAATAAATTGTCTCAGGAAACTGAACTATTATTAGTGCAATAGGCAACCTAATTAGTAGGTAATTATTCTTGTGTATAAAGGCCATACAGTTGACATTAAAAATAAGTAGCTTTATTACAATTAAAATGCATTGTCAGTTACTGAAAAATGTTGACAGTTCTGGGTGTGTGCCGGCCGCGGTGGTCTCGCGGTTCTAGGCGCGCAGTCCGGAACTGTGCGACTGCTACGGTCGCAGGTTCGAATCCCGCCTCGGTCATGGATGTGTGTGATGTCCTTAGGTTAGTTAAGTTTAAGTAGTTCTAAGTTCTAGGGGACTGATGACTACAGCAGTTGAGTCCCATAGTGCTCTGTGCCATTTGAACCATTTTTCTGGGTGTGTAATACTTGTAATATCGCACTTTAGCGCACTTCAGACAGGTATGAGCATCACTTCCAACGTTTTGATGGGCCAGGTTCCTCAGCGTCACCAGAAATACCTTGAGTTACTGATTCAGGGTCGGTACATAGGGTTGACCCCAGATTGACCTCTTCTTTAAACAGCGACTAAGCCTCAGCAAGTTGGTTGATTTCGTCAGCGGTTTCCTCAACATCCTCCATAACATCTTCTTCACTGTCTTCATATAAAAATTTTGGCACGTTTTCACAGTTGACCCCAATACATTTCTTGCAAATTGAAGAACATTTCAAACCCGCTTTTCTGCAGGAGCACGCTCCGCCACAGTTCAGCTTTCATGAGCATGAAACAATGTGAAGAAGTGCTTCAGGTGCTGGATCTTGGGTCATTATAACGAATATTGGGCCGTGGTCACTGTGATTCCAGCCCCATTTCTCAGGAGGTTTCCAGTTTCCCATCCAACTTTGGACTTGTTGGTAAGTCCGCAACGAATGATGTTGTGCAGCATCTTGTGTAGGTGGCAACCGTGCAAGATTCAGTTTGCTTTTTGTGGCAGACTTGGCGAATAGCTGGTACCGCAAATGGTCTAGTGTGTGGGAACTGCTGACACCTCCACTATACAATGCGATAGTAACCTGTTCTCCTGCTGTTATTATTTCTTCACGGGTGGCATGTGGTTTATTGAACGTGCAAAGCGCTGAGGTTAGGTGTTCATTTTTCGCAACAATATTGCAGCACTTAATTCTTCCTTGACCAAAAAAAGCGGATGTTGCATCACATCCGCTAAAGGCGCGAGTGAACAGAATATATTCACTGTCAAATTTGTAAGATGCAGTGGAAAACCACATGTCTTCTGCATTTCCTCTTCCTGGCTTTAAGAAAAACAAGTTTTCAATGCCTTGCCCCAAACCGGTCATGAGCAAAAGCAGGTCAACATCATCTCCTACAATGACACCACTTCCAAAATCTTTGGTTCTTGAAATGGCAGATGTTACAATCATAACGTCAGCATCTTCTTGTGCCTGGCTTTGAAGCTGTTTCGGCTATCACCACAGCGTCACCATGTTTCTGGAAAAGGCGAGCCTTGACAGTTCGAATATCAGGACGAGGTGATATGGTATTTGCCCTAACAGATCATCCATAGTAAACTGACATTCTTCCGTATTGGTTTCCAGGTAGGCAAATATAGCCTCCATGCCTTAATCTACTTGTGCTGCAGGTCGGTAACCTCGATTCTGTCCAGTAGCTGAAACACGGTGAAAGAACTTTCTGTAGCAAAATCTGTGGTATCACCCATCTGCAGCAACCAAATCACAATTTTGTTTGGCATATGGCAATCGTAACTGCTTAGTTAAAAAGTCATCAGAATTCCATTTTGCAATTAAGAAGCATTTCTCTTTGAAATTGAACTGACCTTTTTCCTGCGACCGACGTAGCACGCCTGTTGGTTCCTGAGAATGTGTAAGGCTAGCTGCTATCATTCTCTCATTAATGTACTTCTTGTAGTATGCTTCATGCAACATCACTTCACTGACCGTTTTCAAAAAACGGGCGTGGGCAGACTCCCTGCGTTTAGCACTACAATCGATAAGTGTGCTCAGTCCTTTCTTTTTCACAATGGTTCAAATGGCTCTGAGCACTATGGGACTTAACATCTATGGTCATCAGTCCCCTAGAACTTCGAACTACTTAACTAACCTAAGGACATCACACACATCCACGGCCGAGGCAGGATTCGAACCTGCGACCGTAGCGGTCACGCGGTTCCAGACTGACGCGCCTAGAACCGCACGGCCACACCGGCCGGCTTCTTTTTCACATTGCGTCCACCACTCACCACAGTTTTTTCGCAAATGAAGCACAAATTCATGTCAGACATACTCATTTTCAGCACCACAACATATACTGAATGGAAGCGACTCCAAACTGTAGGACCCTAATAGCTGTCAGCGCGCTATGAACAATCACCAGAGATAATCGCCTTCCGCCCGCCAAAGAATAAATACGCTTTTGTCCGCTAAAGAACAATTCCTACATACTTTTTCTTATAACCGATCATTAACGTCAATCAACTGTAGAAAATGTACGGCACCTGCATGCAATCGTATTACATATTGTAACATAAATAAACTTCACGCAATCCGACGTGAATGTGTTCGTAGTTACTGAATATGATGCTGTTTGTCCGGCCCTGCAGCAGAGTGAGATGGTAAATTCCAATGAATAACATGATGAGTAATATGTTTATACTACACAAATAGAAACTTAAATAAGTGTTCAAAAATTAGGTAATTTGCCACTTTTCTCGAAATTCGAAAATTTGGTATTTTTTTACGCGCTGTAGCGCCTTAGATACTGGGAGTAGAAAAAAATGGTAACAATCAAATTTGTAGAGAATTTTGTGCTCTTTAAAAAGGAAATAGACGTTAAAGCGATAGGAGAAAATTAAACTGAGATATTTTGAAAAAACTGAAAAAAGTCCGAAATTTTCGAAGTTTTTTGACTGTAGAAAGTTTTCCCAAGAGAAATTATGTTGGCAAAACTTGGTTTTGTAACCTTTCCAACAATATGAACGAGTTAAAAAGATAAAATCTTCTACCTCACCTTTTGCAAGGTACAGGCTTTTTTTCTGACAGTTTCACTGGACTATAACGGATGTTTAATGCATGCTGTTTCAATAGACAATAACAAAGGTTTGTGTCCTCTTTCGTTTAGTGCATTCTGTAGGTCTTTCATAATTGCAAAGAGCTTACAGTAGAAGAAACGTGCATTACAGAAGCGAAGATGAACAAGCGATAGAAGCTCTCAAGATACGCATTTTAGAACCCATGTTTACGAGACATTTTTGTCTTGTTTTGGTCCATTCTACCGCTTCCCAAATTCGGAATACTTATTTCATTCCCTGTATATTGCATATTGCCGTTCTTTTCCTACTGCATAGTCCTATATTTCTCAGAACTTCGAACGTCTTTCATATCTGACAGTCTCGAACGTCCTTTCTAAGCCGATGAACCCCTTGATTTTCTTTACGCCTTACCTTCATCATCGGTCCCAACGTCAGAAACAAATCCTACAAACAACGTTCTATGTACTTACGCTAAAAATATAAATACGAAAAAGAAAGTGAGAGAGAGACTTACATCAACAACAAAGAAAGCTGCTAGACACGAGTAAAGTTTCACTTATTTAATTCTGTTGCGTAATTTGAAAGAGCAGCTGACTGTAAATCAGTCTTCTCCTGGTTCATTTTAAATTAAATATGCGTTGCACCAAATTGTATATGGAAAACGAATGAGAAGACTGTGTAATTAACCAGAAAACTTGCAGTCAGTTTCAGCGGAACCGTTACGTGCAGGAGTAGACGCCGTCGTTCCCTCTGCACGTAGCTTTAGCAAGACGCAGGAAGTGAAACTGAAGTTTCAGTGTAGCCAACTTTGCTCCTGTTTTCAGCGTCTGGAATCGTAACTGGCGCCGCGGGGCCTGTTGCAGAGGTAAAGAAGCGGTATGTCGCCTCGGCAGACGCTAACGCGCTTGCCACTTCACTCTGGCGTTAAACGTTAGCACCGCAACGCACCGCCTCTGCGCCATTTCCGCTGCAGCCCTCCGCGTGCTGCGTCACTACATAGCAAATACCAGCCGCTGTTGCAGCCTGTAGATACATCTCAGAGTGCTCTCGCGATCGTAACAATTTATGGTCGGCGGCCGCTGTCGTAAAGAACGCGGACTATCAGACGTCAGTATCCTGTTATCCCTGCGTGTCCGTGGGCGGTAGCACGACCTAGCCCCTCACACAGTTATCGTGTGACCTAGCCCCATCACAAAGTTATCATGAGCGTGTGTGAGTGTGAGTGGGGGGGGGGGGGGGCGCATTTCTGTACCACTCCTGCTGGTAAAACTTCAAGTCGTATGATCGTGTAAACGTAATATCTCTTCTCTATTTCGTATATTTAGCTGTTCTCCAATTACAGGTGAATAAATTACATTGTTTTGCTTGTCTCTGTCAACGAATGTTCTTCTCAATTACATCTTGACGTGTTTCCTTCATCTGGCATGCAATCTACGATACGTGTTCATCCACCGTAAATCGTTTTTTCTCGTCAAATCTCGTCGAAATTGATACTTTGTATTTGATAGTATGGTAAACATGACAGCTATCAGTGACTAACGGCAATATGGTTGCATCTTAACATTATGCACATGGTTTATCATGACATACGAATTTTCGGAACGCTGTACTTTCGTAACATAAATGTGGTGTACTGTTAGCACTCCTTCCAATGTTCGTAAAATGGAAAAGTCGTACATTTCATTACATGACCAGTACATTTCATTACATGACCAGTTCAGGTGCCAACGTTATAAAAACTATAGTAACACCTGTTTGTGTACAGGATGATTATAATTAAAGTTAAACTTTCAAACTGCTGTAGAAATAACACCACTGGTCAGAATGACATCAAATTGCAACGGAATATTAGCGGAGAAGGGGGAAACGTATAGCAGAAGAAAAATAAGTAGTTATAAAATGTAGCAATAGATGGCGCAGTAATCCTCATAATTGAATAATGGTCGACTACAAATGACAAATGAATCATACAACAATGCCTAAGGTGTACTTTTGACGTTAAACAAACTGTACTGCTCAGTGTGCATGGATGTAGAGGTGTGATACTGTTAGTTACGTAAGCCCATCCGCCACAGCAAGGTCGTATTACATTGGATGGGGAAAATCGGTTTTTAATTGTCCTGAGGCCAAAAACGGCATAAAAAGCAACAATCACGTCGGTTTTTAATTGTCCTGAGGCCAAAAACAGCATAAAAAGCATTAATCAAAGTAAAATCGGATCATTAATTTCCGTGTGACTGGCGCAAGACATGTTCAATATGTTGTCAACCGTTTTCTGCAACAGATTGAAATCGAGAAACAGCATGTTCGATAACTGATCGAAGTGCTTCCGAGGTCACGTCCAGAAGGTGTTGCGCAATGCGAACTTTTAATTCAGCTAAGTTTGCAATCGGAACACTGAACACAACATCTTTCAGATAGCCTCACAGCCAGAAGGGCCGGCCGTGGTGGCCGAGCGGTTCTAGGCGCTTCAGTCTGAAACCGTGCTGCTGCTACGGTCGCAGGTTCGAATCCTGCCTTGGGCATGGATGTGTGTGATGTCCTTAGGTTAGTTAGGTTTGTGTAGTTCTAAGTCTAGGGGACTTATGACCTCAGATGTTAAGACCCATAGTGCTCAGAGCCATTTGAACCATTTTTGAACCAGAAGGCACACGGGTTAAGATCAGCTCATCGGGACGACCAGGCTGTAGGGAAATGGTGGCTGATAATTCTGGCATTTCCGAAAAGGCGCTTCAGCAGCTGCTTAACTAGATTTGCAATGTGCGGAGGTGCGCCATCTTGCAAAATCCCATCCATACATCCACGCTGTTGGAGAGTTGGAATGACGTGTTGCGCAAAAGACACTCATAGCCCTTATCGGCGATGGTTCAGGTAACAGGATCGGAAGCACTCATCTATTCGAAAAAATATGGCCTTATGATAAAATATGCCGTAACCACATAGTGATGTTTCCAGGATGAAGTGGTACTGGTTAATTTGGGTGCGGATTATCTGTTGCTCATATTCGACAGTTCTGTCAGTTGGATATCCTGTCAGTTGGAAGTGGGCTACGTCTGTTCACAAAATCTTCAACAACCAATCATTGTCCACTTCCATGTGAGCAAGAAATTCTGAAGCAAAGGTCCCTCTTGCTGGCAGGTTAACAGGAAGCAACTCGTGCACATGGGTAATTTTGAATGGATAGCAAAGAAGATTGTTTCGTAGGATTTTACGAACCGTTCTCAATGGTAAGTCCAATGTTCGGGCAATACTCCGTGCGCTACACATTTGGATACCACCACTCGTCTCCTCCTGCTTCCACTGACGTCGAATCAATTCGGTTCCCCACTCTACCACCAAAATCCGTCTTTTCGAATTTCCGAATCATTTTATCCAGATCCAAGGCAGTCATCGGACCAAAGCCTTTTTTCAAACCCTTCAGTGTCCGGAACTCTTGCAGAGCGACGTGTGCACAGTCATCATTCTTGTAATACATCCTTAGAAGCAGAGCGCGATCCTGCATTGGGACAATCATGGCGAACGTCGCAGACACGAAAGGAGGAAAAACACCAACTTCAATGGATCGTGAACATGACAGGTGTTTTCATTTACGTATTCTGACACATTCAGCGGCATCTATTGATCAATTTTCACACTATTTTTTTCTTCTGACATATGTTTTCCCCCTTCTCCCATAATATTTCGGTGAAATTTGACATCTTTCTGATCAGTGGTTTCATTTCTACCGCGTTTTGAAAGTTTAATTATAATCAGCCTATACATGAATTAACTTGAATTTATCATACGTGGTACTATTAAAAACAGTTCAGAAGAATTTTACTGAATAATATAGCAATCATTATTTTGTTATTCTGGTAGGCCGTTGTTGAGAGCACGATGGTCTCTCTCTCTCAGACAAATAACGTCACGCAGGAGAATAATAAAAAGAGCACGCTGCGTTTATCTCGGTAAGACTGGCTCATTAGGTGGAGGAGGTCATCACGGGAGCAGCAGTTATGCAGATTCTCACTCACGTCAATTCAAACGACGTGTCTACCCTTTTGAGTGACAGGGCTCCAAATAACAAAATAGAAGAAAATGATTTATTAGTGTGACAAAGTTCTATCTGACTTCTGCTACAGGCTGAAAGTACTCTTACTGCAATCTGTGGAGAAATAATCAAGTTACAAGAACCCCGAAGTTCCAAGTGATGTCACCTTGATAAGTTGAGACCCAAACGTTCTATTTGACAAATCGGACTTTGCGTGTCTACAGACGAATTTCAGTTATGGACGACATTTCCAAGTGCTCAGTTGGAACTTTGTGAATGATATTACGACCATCGTTTCGGTGACTCGAAATTGTTTCTGTTATTAATAAACCATTAAAGTCATTTCTGTTGTGGTTTATTGCTCGTGTAGTGTGTATAATAAATAATAACGGGTGCAAATAATGACTAGATAACTGAATTATTACCTGATTCCTGTTCACCATTCAGTCCAGAAAATTCAAATATTGAAAGGAGACTGCTACCCTGAAAGGTAATTAATTATACTTATGCGCTTTTAGATTAACTTCCATGTGTAAAAGCATGCTATGAAATTAATTTCTGTTCTGCTTTGTTGAAGGACTGAAACTCGAGGAGGCAAAAGCAGAAACACAAGAAAAAGAAAGCTCAGTGTTGACAAGCAGTCATGAAAATCAACACGAAGAAAAACGCATTATCAAGCATGTAAATCCTACATAAATCGGAGAGGTAGAAGTGTTTCAGCCGAAAGTGCCAAAACTCGGAAACACTACATAAATACGTGCAAATTCAAGCGCAATGTAAAAATTGACAGGAAAAAATTGTTTCATAGTCATTATCCGTTCAGCCACAATGAAAAATGTCACTGAGCGTAGTACAACGGTTGCGCCCAAAAATGAAGGGTAACTCATTTAGTTTCAAATGTTTTTTTTTTAATATTCTAGGAGAAAATATCCTGGTATGGGAAAAACATTTTTTAGGGACACATTTTATTTCACAAAAACAGTATACCATATTCACAAAAATATGGATCCTCTTAGTAATACACGACAATATGACAGCATAGGTTTGAATCATAAGAGTTCCAGGAACCTCTGTGAGGCTTTAGAGTTTCACTAATACAGAGCTCGCATAGCAAGAAAATATCTTGTTCAATTTTCTTTTCCGCGCGAGGCGACTTGTAAAGGTCCGCGCCGCTCCCCCCACCACAACCCCCCTCCCCCCCCCCCCCGCCCCGTCGTCGGAGGTTCGAGTCTTCTCTTGGGCGTGGTTGTGTGTGTTGTCCACAGCGTAAGTTGCTTTAAGTTAAATTAAGTAGCGTGTAAGCTTAGGGACCGATGACCAAAGCAGTTTGGCACATAACATCTTACCACAATTACCAAGTTTCTTTTTTTTAAATGTATTCGCTTTATCATGATATGTGCTCAGAAGAACCTAAAATATCAGTCAAGTATAGCATGTACAGGCATATTTTTATACAATTTAACAGTTCATTAGTCAAAAAATGGCTCTGAGCACTATGCGACTTAACTTCTGAGGTCATCAGTTGCCTAGAACTTAGAACTAATTAAACCTAACTAACCTAAGGACATCACACACAGCCATGCCCGAGGCAGGATTCGAACCTGCGACCGCCTAGAGCCGCACGGCCATTCCGGCCGGCAGTTCATTAGTCAAGCAGTAAAACTGTATATTGTGCCTTGTGGACAGAATCATTGTCTGACATATCCAAAAAGGACCTTTCTAGTGCCTTTAAATGCGTTCAAGTCAAATTAAACGGTAAACATGATTGTAGCAAACTGACCACATGACGCGAGTGTGCGTTTCGCATGACCTCATTTCTGTTATTTTCTGTGCATATGCATAACAGAACAACCAAGCAGTAATAACCCGACAATATTACACTGGTCGAAAAAAGTTCCAAGCGGTCTAAGGCGCTGCAGTCATAGACTGTGCGGCTGGTCCCAGCGAAGGTTCGAGTCCTCCCCCGGGCATGGGTGTGTGTGTTTGCCCTTAGGATAATTAAGGCTAAGTAGTGTGTAAGCTTAGGGACTGATGACCTTAGCAGTTAAGTCCCATAAGTTTCCACACACATTTGAACTTTTTTTTTTTTTTGAGAAAAGTTTCTCACTGAAAATCCTTATTTTGAGGCATGGCGCTTTACAAATCAAAAATGGCTCTGAGCACCATGGGACTTAACTTCTGAGGTCATCAGTCCCCCTAGACTTAGAACTAACTAATCTAAGGACATCACACACATCCATGCCCGAGGCAGGATTCGAACCCGCGACCGTAGCTGTCGCGCGGTTCCAGACTGCAGCGCCTAGAACCGCTCGGCGACTCTGGCCGGAGGCGCTTTACATCATGTCTGTTATGATGACGACGAACGAGTCGTCGCCAATGTTGACTGGTGGCCAATGCTACATACAAACATATAAATCACAGCTGGTTTGTCAGTAACGTCGATAAGGTACTGGTTGCATGGTCTGGATCTGCAACGACTAAAATAATTAGAAGTCGTTGGTAAAAAAAATATGTATTGTACTTAACTGGTTGTACAGGATTCTTCTTGGCTGCATACATATAATAATAAACAGATAGCTATTGAGGCCTCACATAGGCCATGCGTTACTAAGCGCCTTGTTAGAGGTTGCTTCCTATCAGCTGAAGGCTATGCTACTTTACTACTTGACGTCCCGAGCAAGCGTGGACGAGAGCTCGTCAGAAACTTGATACAAGCCGCTAGAGGCTACTCGCGTGTCCAACGGTACTAATACGGACCGCGGTCGATAACTGCAACCCCTAACGAGTGCGGTATCGAACTTTGATACCACAATGTCTATTGAGATCGCAACAGTAGTGAATGAGTTACATTGCAAGACTGGTGGCGGTAAGATGCCGGTGTGTACGTAGTTTCTATGCAATTTGGAACTAGCTAATGGACGCTGTGATAACTGCAGTCACAATACTGTCATTTTTATTTGCAGTGCTCTTTGTGTAATGTTATAATTATTCGTTAATTACTGCAATAATCGTCCTTAGTTATGAAAGCGAATGAGAGAGTGAACGTGAAATAATATTTTATATAATGTTTGTATACTATACATTGAAGTAACTCGTCTTGTGGGGAGTGTTCCAGAATGACGTTAGTCATTCGTACCGGGAATTAATTCGGGTACGGATCCTGTACACCTCCCGCAAACTCGATTCTCCTCATCCGCTTGTCTCACCCATCCTCTCCCACCCTCGCCCGCTGCCGCGCCTGTATTCCCACGTCCCACCCGGTCTCCATCTCTCCACCCTCCTTACCCTCTCCCAAGGTGGCTTCCGCCAGCTCCCCCTCCCTGATGATGTCCTCCTCCCCTCCATCTACCCCTCCTATCAACTTTGATCCTCCCCCCCCCCACTTCCTGTGTCCTTTCCTTTAAGCACCCTCCCTCCCTTCTCTTCCCTTCCCTTCTCTTTTCCTTTTGCCCCGTCCCCTCCCTGTTCCCCTCTTCCCCCGGGCTTCCCCTCCCCCTTCCTCCCTTCCCCCTATCTCCCCTGCCCTTGGCATCTGCTCTCCCCTCTCCCTCTCCCACCCCCCGTCCTCCTCTCTTGGCAGGTCCCTGGACTCGCACACGCTCAGTGAACCTTCGCGCGCCGGAGATCATCGCCATCAGTGTCTCATATGTGTGCCTTCGTTTGTGTTTAGTGTTTGTTCGCCGTCACGCCACCACTGTTCATGTGTACCGTCGCCATCATCCATGTTATGTGTGCCATATCAACTAGTGTTTGTGATGTTTCTCGTCCAGCGTGAACGGCTCCGTGTTTTTTGGTTTTTTAGTGTCTACATTTTTTGCCCGCCGTTTTGATTGTATTCTCTGTGCCACCTCCATGTATTACTTCTTGTAAAACTCAAGGCTGAAGAGCGGCATACTCAGCTGCTGACAGCCCGCCTTGTGTAAGGTGATCAAAATCACAATAAATAAAAAAAAAGGTAATTTATTAACTATTTTGTCAGTTTATGGTACTAGGGAAATGAGTAAAGTAGTTTTGTTAAGGGGGAATTTATTTTATATTTGTGGGTTTTCAAAATTTATTTATGGTAATTTAGCGTTGTGATTCAGTGACAAGTTATGATTGGTTCTGCAGGCCGTAGTGACCGAGCGGTTCTAGGCGCTACAGTCTGGAACCGCGCGACCGCTACGGTCGCAGGTTCGAATCCTGCCTCGGGCATGGATGTGTGTGATGTCCTTAGGTTAGTTAGGTTTAAGTAGTTCTAAGTTCTAGGGGACTGATGACCTCAGCAGTTAAGTCGCATAGTGCTCAGAGCCATTTGAACCATTTTTTTGATTGGTTCAGTATATATGCGCGGGATTGAGGGGGTTTTATGCTGCTTTACGACTGGCTGTGATGTTTCTCTGCCAGTCAGGAATTAGCATATTCCCGCGTTTTTTTGGTGGGGAAATAGAAAATTCTTTTGTGTAGAGAGATGAAAGAGTCGGACTTGGATCTTATAGTCATCAGACCTGTTGGTACGTGCTCCGATGAAAATTATTAATATTGTGATATTTCGGTACCAAAATGTTTGAGAAGAGCTGTGAAATTTGGAAGTCAGTTCGATCTAATGCACGGTGTGAAATTCAGAAGTTTTGGCAACGTTTTAAAGAACGTGAACATTTTGTTACGTGAGACTGGTTATAGCAACATCTGAGCGAGCTATTCTAAAAGAAACTATTCGTTTGTAAACTTTCTGGGAAGTGTCACTAATAGTTACCATAAACTGGCTACGGCTATGAATGATGTGTGCTTGTGAACTTTCCAGACTTTGTACAGACTTCCTAGTGACTGTTCACTTTAATAGAGTGAAATTTTACGCACGTAAATACTTTCCTTTAACTATTCCTTCCACCGACGAATCAATTTTTAGTGCGACTTGTGGTTACTAGGTGTACAGCTGTTTTTTCTATAGCTTTTTCCAGCTGAGAACTGCATTATGTAACTTCAAGGAAGCGAGATTCACCACAAAGTGGGTGGAATTTTATCTGCAGCAGAATCGCACCGTGCCACCGCAATTGGAATAAAATTACATTGTTTTATTCGGTGCATGTAGGTTCATGGATTCAGGAGGTTAATAGTGCACACCGCGCCATTGAAGAAGCGATGCTAAAATATGAGACTCTAGTATCCGTTATTCTGAACGTAAATATCAGTCCCCTTATGGCACAAGTTTTGTGTGATATTCATTTGAATTTTTGATAATTTGTAATAAAATCAGCAACTAGCTATCTAGTGAAAGTTGTGGATAGTGATTTTTGGGCGTATTTTGAAACTGGTACATCTCTCTTCTTGGTCCAGCAATAGTCTGCCAGCATATTAGAACTTCGTTTTCCTTGGTACCTCTTCCCCAGAGCAAAAATTTGCTGATGAAAACCCTCACCCTGTTTATCACTCACAGCCCAAAGGTTTTCCGGGTTGATGTTTCAAAGTCCAAGAAATGAATGCTTAAGGACTTGTTGCATCCCATAGCTTTATAAGAACATAGAATTCCAGTCCCTATATGACAACAGTTCTACGCTTCTTGGTTTCTAAGGTAATTGCAGCATACCTATTTGAAAGACTTGGTTCAAATGGCTCTGAGCACTATGGGTCAACTTCTGAGGTCATCAGTCCCCTAGAACTTAGAATTACTTAAACCTGACTAACCTAAGGACATCACGAACATCGAAGCCCGAGGCGGGATTCAAACCTGCGACCGTAGCGGTCGCGCGGTTCCAGACTGTAGCACCTAGAACCACTCGGCCACTTCGGCCTGCTTTGAAAGACTGCCAGGCTGCTTTTCTCATTGTATTTAACAGTCCTTCAAAATGTTCATTGTCCATTAATGATCGTATTTGTGGTCCTATGAAAATTTCCTCTTTCAGTTTGGCAACTCTAACTTAGGGAAATTTCGATTTCAAATACAAGAACCATCAAAAACTTTACCCGTAGCTTTGACGAAATTTTTCATTAATTTAATATGCAATGGAGGTAAATCTACTTTTCCAGGATTCGCTAAAGGGTCGTGTGAGACATTTTTCGGGCGAGAGATAAAAGATTCACCTCTAGGTCATGATTTTCTAACGTAGTGAGACTTCTTATCTCTGCTGTCACTTTCACACAAAAAGCAGCAAAATTTGGTGAACTCAAGGTGCAAACCAAGCAATTACGCTATGACTTAAGGCGCAACAGATATTCCATGTCTAGATTTTCTCTAAAACTAGTTTCACATGTCTTTCTTGTCAGCAGTGCGCGCTACTACTACTGATAGAAGTTGAAACTAGATGATTCTATGAACAACCGCCATTTATTTGGTCGGTGTTTCCATAACAGAACAACTATCGTTGCAAAACAAAATACTAATTTCTTCAGAAATTTTGTTGTAGTGAGGTCCTATGGGACCAAACTGTTGAGTTCATCGGTCCCTAGGCCTACACACTACTTAATCTAACTTACCTAAGGACAACACATACACCCATGCCCTAGGGAGGACTCGAACCTCCAACGGGGGAAGCCGCGCAACCCGTGGTAAGGCGCCAAGACCGCGCGGCCACCCCGCGCGGCATTTTCTTCAGAGGAACTATGAAATCACTATGGCGACGACGATAATTACATATCCGTACACCTTGTTGGAGCAGATTCCAGACTTTGTAAGTTCAACTTTCTGTTTAATTTGGTTCTGACGACCAGCTGCTGCCTTCATAAGTAGGATAATTTTTATTTTCATCTGAAGCATTTTCAGTTTGCGGTAGGTCAGAATCAGAGCTATAGATTAAGGTCGTATCTACATGTACTGGTACAAGGAACTCTTCATTGTGTCCATATCTCATCGCAGATGAAAAATTCGGGTACTTTGCTTTATGGTTTGTATTAGGTGTGATTCCTTTAATGTTTTTTAAATAAAAACAACAATCCGTTAGATGATCCGCTGGTATCCTCCAAACCATGGGAACTGCAAATGGCATATGATGTGTACTGTCTTTGCACCTAGTCGATAATCTAACACGCGAACCACAGCATGTATTTGGGACCCAGCTCTTATCCAAATCCCTTAAGTGACAGTCAAAGTAAAGTTCATAACACTCTTTCACAAGTCTCTCGAAATGTCACCTTTGGCACTTGAATGACAGCTCACTACAAATATAGCAAAACGTGTCTGCATGACTTACACACTTTCTTGGAATGATGAAACAGCGAAACACTAAAAACACAACATACACAATATGCTGTACACAGAAAGGAAGGAAATAATAACATTTCACTAATGATATTCGTGCTAATACCCGCAGACTCAGCTCAGTACTGACGCAACACAATTTCAGATTAACAGACCTGCACATGTCTGCGGCTAACAAAACGTGAATGGACCTACACATTCTTGTCGTTTAATGCTTCGCCATGATATGCAGCATCATTTCCTTAAAAACAGCAAGAATAAAATTGCTACATATGTGGTACAGCTTCCTGTTACAGTTCAAAGAGAACGTTGAAGTCATATTTTAAAAAGTAGCTGTCACAAAAAAGGGCGTCTGATAGAAAAATTCTGATTGTATAATTGAGTTCACTGTAACAACTTGTGCTAGAATCACTAATCAGATTTCTTGTGAAAAAAGCGTGTCGACGACAGTTACACTTATCAAAAAAGGTTTTTGATCACTCCGCTTCCCAGAACCCCTGATGATAGACGTTGACTGTGGATATTGTAGCACGGACTCAGTCCCTTTGACTGTTCAGAGAAGTCTATCTTTCCAATCGCGACACCATTCAGCGCGGTACAGATGGGCCCAACAACATGTTGAATGAGGCGCTTAGGATTGGCGTCACGTTCTCTTCACCGATGAGTGTCACATACGCCTTCAACCACACAACCGTCAGAGACGTGTTTGGAGGCAACCCAGTCATGCTGAACGCCTTGACGCAATGTCCAGCGAGGTCTGTAAGGTGGAGGTTCACTTCTGTTTTGGGGTGGCATTATGTGTGGCCGACGTACGGCACTGGTGGTCGTGGAAGGTGCCTTAACAGCTCTACGATACGTGAATGCCATCCTCCGACCGATAGTGCAACCACATCAGCAGCATATTGAGGAGGCATTCGTCTTCATTGACGACAATTCGCGGCCTCATGGTGCAATCTTGTGAATGACTTCCATCAGGATATCGACATCTCTCGACTAGAGTGGCCAGCATGTTCTCCAGACATGAACCCTATCGAACATGCCTGGGATAGATTGAAAAGGACTGTTTGTGAACGACAGCGCTTAGGATTGACATTTCGTCGCGCTGACCACTTTTTTTTTTAATCTCATTTTGGTCTATATTGTTCGTTGTACATGTTCGGGGCGGACGTCCCATGATAACCGTTCAGGTTGTTTGTTCAGCCGTTGACTCAGTTTATTGGCGAGGCATTCGTCTTCATAAACGAGAATTCGCTGTCTCATCGTGCAGTCTTGTGAATGACTTCCATCAGGATAACGACATCGCTCGACTAGAGTGGCCAGCTAATTGTTAGTAACACTATACAGGAACACAGGCTTGTCGGAATGAAATTTGTTCTGTATTTCCGTTTTCACATCGAAGCATGTTTCCTCAGGAAGCAAGATTAATAATATAGTATGCCCGCAATTGGAGCAACCTTCCGCTGACGAGCGGTGCCGTTTGCATGTTGGCGCATCAAATGTTGTGTCCTGTGATGAGCTGTGGCCGGCACACCTGCCGCTGTCCACCTTGCCTACCAATTACCGTAACGAGGCCTCCTGCGCACAGTAGTTGATTGTGTGACGCTCGGGAGCACTGTAGGAAGGGCAGACCGCTGTGGCGAGGACTAGGTCACAGTTCTAGCGTGTAGCAGCAAATACGGGGAACTGGTGCGCGCTGTAAGATAGCATCGTCCTTGGCTAAGGCTCTTGCTTCCAACTACAACAGGTGTAAATTATCATGAAAGTACGAAGAAGGCCTGACGATATGTTTTCCACAGAGACTCTTTCTTCTCGAGGCGGATAATGTGTACGTAGCCGATAATAGGAACACTGAAGTCAGCTCATACTACTATCATATACTCGATGTACGTAAGAGCTGCGGAGGCTAGGATATCCTTAAATGTATCTCCATTTGGTGGCCATTTCTAAGACAAGTCCACTGAGCCCAGTTGCTATTGTTCTATAAGCGTTTGTAGTCTTCGTTTTGGACTTCGCTACGTCTACGGTTTGTACTTGTTTCCATAAATGTTGCACATTCAGGTGAATCTAATCCATCTTTCCGGTGTCCCAGCAGGAACGATCAATATTCAAGAACATAACAGGGACGACCATTCGAAGGAAAACCTTCTAGCTAACATGGAATGTAAAATGTGTACCTTAAGAGATACGCGCACTTGTTCATCTCCGATCGTTCTGAAACACATGCAAAATGCGCTCATAACTGTTAAGGCAGGAATTTTGGAGACCACGTTTACAATACTTTTTTGTTTCGAATCATCATTCTTGTCATATCCCTGAATACTGACCATTCCTCTAGTATACAGGGTGTTACAAAAAGGTACGGCCAAACCTTCAGGACACATTCCTCACACACAAATAAAGAAAAGATGTTATGTGGACATGTGTCCGGAAACGCTTAATTTCCGTGTTAGAGCTCATTTTAGTTTCGTCAGTATGTACTGTACTTCCTCGTTTCACCGCCAGTTGGCCCAATTGAAGGAAGGTAATGTTGACTTCGGTGCTTGTGTTGACATGCGACTCATTGCTCTACAGTACTAGCACCAAGCACATCAGTACGTAGCATCAACAGGTTAGTGTTCATCACGAACGTGGTTTTGCAGTCAGTGCAATGTTTACAAATGCGGAGTTGGCAGATGCCCATTTGATGTATGGATTAGCACGGGGCAATAGCCGTGGCGCGGTACGTTTGTATCCAGACAGATTTCCAGAACGAAGGTGTCCCGACAGGAAGACGTTCGACGCAATTGATCGGCGTCTTACGGAGCACGGAACATTCCAGCCTATGACTCGCGACTGGGGAAGACCTAGAACGACGAGGACACCTGCAATGGACGAGGCAATTCTTCGTGCAGTTGACGTTAACTCTGTAAGTAGGCTGTTTAGGTTTTTTTTATTGGTAACGCCACCTCTGTATGAAAATCACTGGCTGTGCTGTGTGCAGTCTGTGGCTGTTTTGCATTGTTGTAATACTCGCCATTGTAGTGTTAGGCAGCTGGCTGTGAACAGCGCATAGCGTTGCGCAGTTGGAGGTGAGCCGCCAGCAGTGGTGGATGTGGAGAGAGAGATGGCGGAGTTTTGAAATTTGTCATGAACTGCTATATATATATATATATATATATATATATATATATATATATATATATATATATATGATGATATCAAGGTAAATACATTGTTTGTTCTCTATTAATATCTTTCATTTGCTAACTATCCCTATCAGTAGTTAGTGCCTTCCATAGTTTGAATCTTTTATTTAGCTGGCAGTAGTGGCGTTTGCTGTATTGCAGTAGTGGGAGTAACCAAGATTTTTGTGAGGTAAGTGATTTGTGAAAAGTACAGGTTAATGTTAGTCAGGGCCATTCTCTTGTAGAGATTTTTGAAAGTCAGATTGCGTTGCGCAAAAAAAATATTGTGTGTCAGTTTACGCACAGTCTCGTGTAAAATTTTTCTAAGGGGACGTTTCAACTCTAATGTCAGCGTCAGAGAAGTTGCTGCTGTACAAGGTAACGTTGACCACGTCACTATATGGAGAGTGCTACGGGAGAACCAGTTGTTTCCGTAGTCCGCAGCTCGTGGTCGTGCGGTAGCGTTCTCGCTTCCCACGCCCGGGTTCCCGGGTTCGATTCCTGGCGGGGTCAGGGATTTTCTCTGCCTCGTGATGACAGAGTGTTGTGTGGTGTCCTTAGGTTGGTTAGGTTTAAGTAGTTCTAAGTTCTAGGGGACTGATGACCATAGATGTTAAGTCCCGTAGTGCTCAGAGCCATTTTTGAGTTGTTTCCGTACCATGTACAACGTGTGCAGGCACTATCAGCAGCTGATTGGCCTCCACGGGTACACTTCTGCGAATGGTTCATCCAACAATGTGTCAATCCTCATTTCAGTGCAAATGTTCTCTTTACGGATGAGTCTTCATTCCAACGTGATCAAATTATAAATTTTCACAATCAACATGTGTGGGCTGACGACAATCCGCAAGCAATTGTGCAATCACGTCATCAACACAGATTTTCTGTGAACGTTTGGGTAGGCATTGTTGGTGATGTCTTGATTCGGACCCATGTTCTTCCACCTACGCTCAATGGAGCACGTTATCATGATTTCATACGGGATACTCTACCTCTGCTGGTAGAACATGTGCATTTACAGGTACGACACAACACGTGGTTCATGCACGATGGAGCTCCTGCACATTTCAGTCGAAGTGTTCGTACGCTTCTCAACAACAGATTCAGTGACCGATGGATTGGTAGAGGCGGACCAATTCCATGGCCTCCACGCTCTCCTGACCTCAACCCTCTTGACCTTCATTTATGGGGGCATTTGAAAGCTCTCGTCTACGCTACCCCGGTACCAAATGTGGAGACTCTTCATGCTCGTATTGTAGACGACTGTGATACAATACGCCATTCTCGAGGGCTGCATCAGCGCATCAGGGATTCCATGCGACGGAGGGTGGATGCATGTATCGTCGCTGACGGAGGACATTTTGAACATTTCCTGTAACAAAGTGTTTGAAGTCACGCTGGTACGTTCTGTTGCTTTGTGTTTCCATTCCATGATTAATGTGATTTGAAGAGAAGTAATAAAATGAGCTCTAACATGGAAAGTAAGCGTTTCCGGACACATTTCCAAATAACATATTTTCTTTCTTTGTGTGTGAGGAATGTTTCCTGAAAGTTTGGCCGTACCTTTTTGTAACACCCTGTATGGTGGAAATATATCTCTTCTCCACCTGCATTTCCAACCAAATCTCAGATCATAAATGGAGCGCTAGTATTTTTTAGGACAAAAGTTTCGTGAATTTGCTGATAATTCTACTATCTCGATTTGATATACGTTTCGTTTTCGTAATCGTAAGTAGTCATTTTTTCAGTGAAGATCGGGGAGCTTCACCTAACCTTTAAAACAAAACAAAAAGTAAGTAAAAGAAGAGCTGACTGTGTTTCTGGTTTAGTTTTCGCGTCAGTTCTCGGAACGGTGCTGAATACGGCAGCAGTGTTGAGACGCTGTGGGTGAAACTAGCTGTCTTCATCACTTTCAACAGTTCCTGGTAGGAGCCAAGAATAATCTCAGATACCAAGTGACATATCGACCCTCTGAAATGACAAGGTGTCCACAACCTCTTTATTCATTATTTTCTTGTAAATCGATGCCCAAATTCCGTTAACTCGTTATTCAGTTGTCTCACCACTTACAGTAATGATTTTTTTATATTGTGCTAATCAATGCCAATGAAACTCAATTGTAAGGAACATGTACAAAAACAATGCAGTAAAAGTTCAATGTAACTGTGTTTACTTCCTTCCTCTTCATTCTTTGTAAAACTGCTGTGACAAACAACCTACGAAAATTGCAAGAGATTGGTATCTGATTATGCTATTAAAGCATCTGATGCATTTTCATGTGTCACATCTACCCTAGTTTCTTCAGGTAGTCTGTAAGAGCAAATTCCCTTTTTCTTTTGTCTTCCAAAAATGATCAGTCTACATGGTAGATATTTTTCCCTTTCAACTCTTAATTTGTTAGGATGATAAGATTTGACTATCTAAAACTAATACTTATACAATTATTCAACTTTATTTATTATTTCTTATAAGAAAAATAATTCAGTAATTAAACAATTAAGTCTGTTTGAATCTCTATACAATGAAGTCAGCCTATATATGGTTTTTCCAAAGGAAATTCAACCGCATGATAGCTTTATATCATTCTCATGCCACAGAAAGCATGTACACTATTTCAAAACGTCACTGACAACGTTCTTTTTTTCTTCTGGTGGTAATGGTTTAATATTATTGACATTTTTCGGTTTAAATGTCCATTCAGTTCTGTATATTCATTATCTTCAATAGTTGAAGTTGTGACTTTTGATAGTGTCCCTCCTCGTCGAAATATCACTGTGAGCTCTTCCACACTGTTTGGAGTGAATAATGTTTACTGTGATATATACCGCGCTTTATGTAAATTCCAGTGGTATTACTTGCTCAAATGGAGTAACTTGAAAATTAAGTTTGTTCGACACCGATCCAAAGCAATAAAAATCTGCAGAGATCTATTGGTCGAGAAGTATTTCTTCGATCCATACTTTTCAAAAATTGTACGACTTCATATTTTTGCATGGCTTTTTCAATGGCATTGTTTGCACTACTAACCTCCTGAATCCATGAATGACCAGGCACCGAATAAAACATTGTAATTTTATTCGGTGATGATTTTCATTGAGGAAGTTCTCTCGACCAGTGTAATTATTGTTGGGTTATTACTGGTTTGTTGTTATTTTTAATGGATGTGCCAACCATTTGTTAACAACGACAGACTATACCCGTATAGAATACCACCACATTTATCTCCAACTGTGTAATCTGGACAGCTCTCTAACAAACCGTTGTAACACGAACGACGTCTCATTTCAAAGACCATATCTCTACTGCATTAAAAACTTAGCTCTTCGACCATGTAATATATGTACGTATATTTTTGCTGTACGCTAGCCAAAGTAAATGCTTGATCAGTAATCGAAGTTAAAGGTCATTGAGGAAATATGCGTTAGATCAGTATGTGCCAAGCAAGATCGTAAGAGATGGAAAAGAGCCACCGTGGTACAACAACCGAGTTAGAAAACTGCTGTGGAAGCAAAGGGAACTTCACAGTAAACATAAACATAGCCAAAGCCTGGCAAACAAACAAAAATTACACGTAGCGAAATGTAGTGTGAGGAGGGCTATGCGAGAGGCGTTCAATGAATTTGAAAGTAAATTTCTGTGTACTGACTTGGCAGAAAATCCTAAGAAATTTTGGTCTTACGCCAAAGCGGTAGGTGGATCAAAACAAAATGTCCAGATACTCTGTGACCAAAATGGTACTGAAACAGAGGATGACAGACTAAAGGCCGAAATACTAAATGTCTTTTACCAAAGCTGTTTCACAGAGGAAGACTGCTCTGCAGTTCCTTCTCTAGATTGTCGCACAGATGACAAAATGGTAGATATCGAAATAGATGACATAGGGTTAGAAAAACAATTAAAATCGCTCAAAAGAGGAAAGGCCGCTGGACCTGATGGGATACCAGTTCGATTTTACACAGAGTACGCGAAGGAACTTTCTCCCCTACTTGCAGCTGTGTACCGTAGGTCTCCAGAAGACTTTAGTTGCAAAAGTAGCTGCAGATCTGAATGTCACACTCGTGAACCCGATCAGCACCAAAACAACATCAAGAGAGATCCATAAGCCGGGAATATCATAGCAATCCGGAATTCCAAAACCAGTCATCAGTTATGTACCTGCCTCTAACAGGAAAACTTGATGCCGAAGCCATAAAACCTGGTATCTGGAAGAATGGAAGAAAGCCATTTTATCGATTGTCTTGTTTCACACTATTTCCAACTTGAAGCGAAGTTAACGTACCAAGAGTGAAAAAAAGGCGGCAGTTCATTGATGATTTGGGCAGTCAAATCGTGATCATCCACGGGCGCCATTGTTGCTCTGCAATGCCGCACTATTGTCAAGGATTATGTGACTCTTTCTGCTGGTCAGGTCCATCCCATGGTACAACGTTTGTCCCAAGTGGTGGTGATGTGTGTCTGAAGAGGACGGACCAGCTGTTCAAACAGCTCGCACCACCCAGGACTGGTTTTCTGAGCACGAGGATGGTTCGTCTCCCCTGATTATCAGTCGCCACATCTCAATATTTTTAGCCTTTGTGGTGTGGTTTGCAGAGAAGCGTGCGTCATTGCTACGTGAACTTTCCATTATTTTGCAGCAAGAGTAGTATAAGATTCCCTTGTAGACCATACAGGATTTAATTAATCATTTCCGAGACGAGTGGAATTTGTTCTGAATGCCAACAGTTTTCCAGTGCCCTATTGGGCAAGGCTATGTGTTGCGTGTTTTTTTTTCTTTTTTTTGTGTCTTATCATGTCTTGTCCAGCTGCTGCATACCAAACAGCTGTATATTCTCTGTTGATGCCCACTTGGACAACAGTAATGCCGCACCCTAACTGATAGTGACTGGGCCAAATATCCCACGAAATAAGCAACAAACGAAAAAACTACAAAGAACGAAACTCGTCTAGCTAGAAGGGGGAAACCAGATGGCGCTATGGTTGACCCGCGAGGTGGCCCTTCCTTAGGAAAAAAATTGGCTCTGAGCACTATAGGACTTAACATCTGAGGTCATCAGTCCCCTAGAATTTAGAACTACTTAAACCTAACTAACCTAAGGACATCACACACTTCCATGCCCGAGGCAGGATTCGAACCTGCGACCGTAGAAATCGCGCGGTTCCGGACTGCAGCGCCTAGAACCGCTCGGCCACCGCGGCCGGCCTGCCATAGGACAAACGGATATCAACTGCGTTTTTTTAAAATAGGAACCCCCATTTTTTATTACACATTCGTTTAGTATATAAAGAAATATGAATGTTTTAGTTGGTCCACTTTGTTCGCTTTGTGTTAGATGGCGCTGTAATAGTCACAAACATATGGCTCACAATTTTAGACGAACAGTTGGTAACAGGTAGGTTTTTTAAATTAAAATACAGAACGTAGGTACGTTTGAACATTTTGTTCCGGTTGTTCCAATGTCATACACGTACCTTTGTGAACTTATCATTTCTGAGAACGCATGCTGTTACAGCGTGATTACCACATTAATGCAATAAATGCTCAAAATGATGTCCGGGTATCATGCAAGTGGTCCGGACCGTTCGCCGGATAGTTACGTTCTTTAAGGAAATACACTCCTGGAAATTGAAATAAGAACACCGTGAATTCATTGTCCCAGGAAGGGGAAACTTTATTGACACATTCCTGAGGTCAGATACATCACATGATCACACTGACAGAACCACAGGCACATAGACACAGGCAACAGAGCATGCACAATGTCGGCACTAGTACAGTGTATATCCACCTTTCGCAGCAATGCAGGCTGCTATTCTCCCATGGAGACGATCGTAGAGATGCTGGATGTAGTCCTGTGGAACGGCTTGCCATGCCATTTCCACCTGGCGCCTCAGTTGGACCAGCGTTCGTGCTGGACGTGCAGACCGCGTGAGACGACGCTTCATCCAGTCCCAAACATGCTCAATGGGGGACAGATCCGGAGATCTTGCTGGCCAGGGTAGTTGACTTACACCTTCTAGAGCACGTTGGGTGGCACGGGATACATGCGGACGTGCATTGTCCTGTTGGAACAGCAAGTTCCCTTGCCGGTCTAGGAATGGTAGAACGATGGGTTCGATGACGGTTTGGATGTACCGTGCACTATTCAGTGTCCCCTCGACGATCACCAGTGGTGTACGGCCAGTGTAGGAGATCGCTCCCCACACCATGATGCCGGGTGTTGGCCCTGTGTGCCTCGGTTGTATGCAGTCCTGATTGTGGCGCTCACCTGCACGGCGCCAAACACGCATACGACCATCATTGGCACCAAGGCAGAAGCGACTCTCATCGCTGAAGACGACACGTCTCCATTCGTCCCTCCATTCACGCCTGTCGCGACACCACTGGAGGCGGGCTGCACGATGTTGGGGCGTGAGCGGTAGACGGCCTAACGGTGTGCGGGACCGTAGCCCAGCTTCATGGAGACGGTTGCGAATGGTCCTCGCCGATACCCCAGGAGCAACAGTGTCCCTAACTTGCTGGGAAGTGGCGGTGCGGTCCCCTACGGCACTGCGTAGGATCCTACGGTCTTGGCGTGCATCCGTGCGTCGCTGCGGTCCGGTCCCAGGTCGACGGGCACGTGCACCTTCCGCCGACCACTGGCGACAACATCGATGTACTGTGGAGACCTCACGCCCCACGTGTTGAGCAATTCGGCGGTACGTCCACCCGGCCTCCCGCATGCCCACTATATGCCCTCGCTCAAAGTCCGTCAACTGCACATACGGTTCACGTCCACGCTGTTGCGGCATGCTACCGGTGTTAAAGACTGCGATGGAGCTCCGTATGCCACGGCAAACTGGCTGACACTGACGGCGGCGGTGCACAAATGCTGCGCAGCTAGCGCCATTCGACGGCCAACACCGCGTTTCCTGGTGTGTCCGCTGTGCCGTGCGTGTGATCATTGCTTGTACAGCCCTCTCGCAGTGTCCGGAGCAAGTATGGTGGGACTACGAAGGCTTTCCCGGCGTAATAATTGATAATATTCTTCTCGGGTATGCAGCCGTATCATGACGTCTTCAAGACACAATATTTCCGCGGTCCAACTGGCCGCCGTCATCAGGTGAGAGCGCTGGTGCACAATCTCGCCGGAGATTGTGCACGATGGCTACGGCAAGTGGAACATCAGCGAACTTGGCGGGTTAACGTATGTTGCGGCATTATGGGAGTAAGGATAATTGGCCCCCATTTTATCGATGGCAATCTAAATGGTGCAATGTATGCTGATTTCCTACGTAATGTTCTACCGATGTTACTACAAGATGTTTCACTGCATGACAGTATGGCGATATACTTCCAACATGATGGATGTCCGGCACATAGCTCGCGTGCGGTTGAAGCGGTATTGAATAGCATATTTCATGACAGGTGGATTGGTCGTCGAAGCACCATACCATGGCTCGCACGTTCACCGGATCCGACGTCCCCGGATATCTTTCTGTGGGAAAGTTGAAGGATATTTGCTATCGTGATCCACCTACAACGCCTGACAACAAGCGTCAGGGCATTGTCAATGCATGAGCGAACATTACGGAAGGCGAACTACTCGCTGTTGAGAGGAATGTCGTTACACTTATTTCCAAATGCATTGAGGTTGACGGACATCATTTTGAGCATTTATTGCATTAATGTGGTATTTACAGGTAATCACGCTGTAACAGCTTGCGTTCTCAGAAACGTAAGTTCACAAAGGTACATGTCTCACAATGGAACAACCGAAATAAAATGTTCAAACGTACCTACTTTCTGTATTTTAATTATAAAACCTACCTGTTACCAACTGTTCGTCTAAAATAGTGAGCCATATGTTTGTGACTATTACAGCGCCATGTATCAGAAAGCTAAAAATGTGGTCCAACTAAAACATTCATATTTCTTTACGTACTACACGCATATGTAATAAAACTGGGAGTTCCTATTTAAAAAACGCAGTTGATATCCAGTTGACCTATGGCAGCGCCATCTAGCGGGCCAACCATAGCGCTATCTGGTTTCCCCATTTAAGCTGGAGAAGTTTCGTTCTTTGTAGTTTTTTCGTTTGACGCTTATTTCGTGAGATATTTGGCCCGGTCACGATCAATGGACCACCCTGTATATCTATTTTATATAAATACATAGCATAAACTGTATAGATGAAAAGGTGATGAATGGTGATGAATGGTGGTTGTGTCGTTTGTTCTCACAGTTTGTAAGTTTAAATACCTTCAGTATTTGATTTCTTTAGCTGTCTTTTGTAATGTTCCCTAAAGTAAACCAGATAGTGTTTGTTCATGAAGTGGAGACTGTCAGTGATGTGATCTTTCAGGTTTTCTCAGCGGGCACACACAACAGCAACTCGTAGCACATGAAGTAGACGGCCGGATCAGTCGTCAAAACATTGTGCGAAAATGGAAATACAAGCTCGGACGAACACGCGTAAGTATGCTATTAGACGGTATATTGTTCCCCGTTGCCTTGCCGAGCTGGAATGCTCTGCGCTGTACTGCAGTTCACAATTAAACCGTACTATTTCCCACATTTGCTTTTACGCAAAACAGTTTCGTGTCTGTTTTTTCATTGTGTAGTCGCTGTTTATTTTCACGTCTATCATTACGTAATAAATTTATGGCCAGTCAAACTGGTTTACAGACTCATCAGTTTAACCCGTTATTACTGTTTTTATGGAATTGACTTTAGTCGTGTGTCAAGGTTCCGAACTGGTTACGAAACTACAAATTAAGACGAAAATCACTAAGCGCTGAGTTGTTTTTTCACGTATTCCACTTTGTGCTTCGTGCTTGCTACTTGTGGAAGCTGCAGTAAAGAACCCTTTTCACTACCAGTTGGCAACTGCATTAATTGTAGTTGTCGGGCTTCGGAATAAGGGGTTGGTAACATAAGAGCGCTTCGCTGAATCACATGAAGTGCTGTGGGCCCCGTTCTGCAACCGAGCGCACGCGATGCGTCTGTCTTGATGCCCCGTCCATCTCGAGAGTGGATACGATGGGCATTGAGGTCCTCGACCTCAGGGCAGAAGGTGGGTGTGGGTCGCGGCTGGCAACAAGTACGAGGGCACGGCGGGAAGTTCCCCGCCTGGCTCAGGAAAGGCATTGATTTCAATAACATTTTGTTTTCTGTATGTTGGTACATGTTGTACAGTAAGGTGAATCACAGATCGTATGGTAATTGTCACTATTTTGCTCCTTCATTGTCAATAGGAAGTCGCTCAATGAAAAAGGTACCGTTCTTGTTGAATGTAATCCACGTAACTAAAGTCCAAAAATTGAACCACGAATGAAACAACAGGAAAATGCACAATATGGCGTTGTGTTCGGCAACTAAAGGTTTATGGTATAACTGCCACCACTGTTATATTAGACGAAAGATTACAGTAATTTTACTTAAAAAGTACGTTTAATATCAGAAAGCTCTATGCAGTATGGTTCCCATATATGGTGAGTAGTGTCAAAAAGCAAGTACAGAAATGAATTTCTGAAATATGTTTAGACTGTTTTAAAAATAATCCAACTCGTATTGTGCGCCCATTTACTGTGAAAGCCACAAACGAAACCGTAGTCGTGGCAGCAGCTGGCACCCGATGACATGAAATACGCTCAAATGCGAGGCCCCGTGTTTCTGTAAACTTGAAATACGCATTGTAGGAAAATAGAAACTGTTAACAGATTTAACATTTTCTGTATTCTTCGTATTCCCGCTTTGCTGTAGAACAAGCTGAGTCCAATGAAGAAGCTATGGCTGCTATTATGCAAGCCTTCAAAACCGCATATCAGCATGAAAATAATGGAAAAACTTAGGATATAGTTCGATGACATAAAATGGACTGCCTTGGAAAATGAGCACTTTTTTACCTAAGAACACACTCTCTTAGCTAGGCCGTGGTTTTTCCAACTTAACACGATTTCATCATTCAGACTCCACTGGAGCACTAAGTGGATAACCGAGAAACTTGAGATATCCCACTTCGAAAGCGGACCGTAAAATGTTTGCAAGTGATTTTTCTTTGAGGTATTACATCTTTCCTGCCAGCTGAGACTTAGCAATACTTCTGTAAGACACTCAACCATCTACGTTGCCATCCTGATGTTTGGAAGATAAGTAAGAGAGAGAGAGAGAGAGAGAGAGAGAGAGAGAGAGAGAGAGAGTTACTGGCAACAGACGTACTAAGGACGGGCTTCGACAGCAGTAGCAAGCCCGACGAGGTAAGAAGCTACTGTAGCAAATATTTCTAATCCACCACGGAGATTCACAACTGCATCGTTACTTATATAGGGAAATTTCCTGGTGCTATTTAAGTTGATGAGACACGCCTATAGGCAGACGTACAAAGAATCGGCATTCCACATCAAACTGAGCTACATTATGACAACAAGAATGTAAATACCAGAATAAAACGCTCTTAACATTGTACAAAGAAGACGAATACGTCCCGGCCAGAGTTAAGGATGTAAAAGAAGGAAATTAGCTTCTCGACTTATCTCGAAGCTTCAGAGACATTTAAATCAAAAAGTATTAACATATTTGCTCTTTTCTACTTGCTAGTATTAGTACCCATTTGATTTACACCGAAGTGCCAAAGAAACTGGTATAGGCATGCGTATTCAAATACAGAGATGTGTAAAAAGGCAGATACGGCTCTACGGTCGGCAACGCTGTTTAAGACAGTTCTTAGATCGGTTACTGCTGCTAAAATGGCAGATTATCAAGATTTCAGTGGGTTTGAACGTGGTGTTATAGTCGGCGCACGAGCGATGGGACACAGAATCTCCTTCGTAGCAATGACATGGGAATTTTCCCGTACGACCATTTCACGAGTGCACCGTGAATATTAGGAATCCGGTAAAATATCAAATCTCCGACATCGCTGCGGCCGGAAAAAGATCCTACAAGAACTGGACCAACGACAACTGAAGAGAATCGTTCAACGTGACAGAACTGCAGCCCTTCTGTAAACTGCTGCAGATTTCTATGCTGGTCCATCAATAAGTGTCAGCGTGCGAACCTTTCAACGAAAAATTATCGATATGGGCTTTCGGAGCACTATGGGACTCAACTGCTGAGGTCATTAGTCCCCTAGAACTTAGAACTAGTTAAACCTAACTAACCTAAGGACATCACACACATCCATGCCCGAGGCAGGATTCGAACCTGCGACCTTAGCGGTCTCGCGGTTCCAGACTGCAGCTCGTGTACCCCTGATGACTGCACGACACAAAGCTTTACGCCTCGCCTGGGCCCGTCAGCACCGACAGTGGACTATTGATGACTGGAAACATGTTGCCTGGTCGGACGAGTCTCGTTTCGAATTTATCGAACGGATGGACGCGTACGGGTATGGAGACAACCTCATAAATCCATGGACACTGCATGTCAGCAGGAGACTATTCAAGATGGTGAGGCTCTGTAATGATGTGGATCGTGTGTAGCTGAAATCATATGGGACCCCTGATACGTCTAGATACGACTAACAGATGATTCGTACGTAAGCGTCCTGTCTGATCATCTTTATCCATTTGCGTCCATTGAACAATTCCAGCAGGATAATGCGACACCCCACACGTCCAGAATTGTTACAGAGTAGCTCCACGAACTTACGCACTTCCGTTAGTCTACATACTGCCCAGACATGAACATTATTGAGCATATCTGGGATGCCTTGCAACATGCTGTTCAGAAGAGATCTCCACCGCCTCGTACTCTTACGGATTTATAGACAGCCCTGCAGGATTCATGGTGTCAATTCCATCCAGTACAACTTCAGACTTTACTTGAGTCCATGCCACGTCGTGTTGCAGTACTTCTGCGTGCTCGCAGGGGCCCTGCGCAATATTAGGCAGATCTACCAGCTTCTTTGGCTCTTCAGTGTAATATAGCGCATCATGTCAACACACGATACCTCTTATTGCATGACACATACCATCATGTCATGTTTACTATGGTTGGTGAATCTTCTGTATTTTGGGCAGACGAAAATTTACTAGAAATGCAGCCTATAAATTGCAAGATGCAGGCGTGCCAACACCATGTAGTTAAGAGAGCTCACTGCGCTAGGAAAGTATGTTTAACTCGTAAAAAAGCGCGAATATATCAAGGTGTATTGACTCAAACATCCTTGAAGCTGCCAGATAAGTCCAAAAGCTACTTACTTTCTTCCTTTTACATCCCTAACTGTGTGCAGGTATATTCGGCTGTTTTTGTGCTATGATAGGGACATTTTTCGTTCTGGTTCCCAACTTTTACTCTACCATAATTTCGACATTAGGTGGCCGAAGCTGGGCAGCCGTTGTAGATTTTTGTTGACTCGGACGACGACTGACCCCGTACAGAATTATTTATTGTCTTTCGAACCATGCTGTTTATATCGTGGCATCGGATAAAGCTTCCACAAAACAACAGGACGGCCATTAATTACATGTATTTGTCTACCTTCCTGCAAAATACGAACTGATTCGCAGAAGTCTGAAAGACAGACGTGGTGCGAAAAAATAAAAAAATAATAAAAGCACCACTTATAAAGATGTGTTTCTTGCACGTAAAATCCGAAAAAAGCTAGATTTTTTTCAAGCGCGTTTTCAATTGTATCGTAAGAATGCACTTTTTATTTATTTGATTCACTTTCAACCGTTTCTGTACATTCAAGTTACATAAGAAATAATTTTTGCATGCTACATGAGGCTCGACTTTAAACCATCGTGTCTTGACAACCGATAAAGATTAGATAAGAAAAAATCGTTTTGACTTTATCGATTTTTCTACCTTCGTCTTAAGTTTTAACCTAATAGTACAGGCTTAAAGTGTAGAACTGGCGTACTCAAAAACCTCCAAGAAAAACTTTTATTTTTTTTGCACGTAAACATCAAACGAAGCAAAATTTTTCTCAAACGTTTAACACTTATCTTAGACTAAAGCCCTACACACCGCGGGACCGAATTTGAATCCTCGGTCTCTTTCAAGCCGGAAGTCATTTAAGGTTGAGTGCTTTTGCACGTAAAATACGAACGGGGCACAAACAAACGGTGCCATTAGCTTAGCATTAATTTCAGTAGAATTAAAATCTTTTGTAAAATCTTGCTTAATAAACTATAAAAACTTATGACCTAGCGTTCCTAGCTCAAACAGAAACCGAGCACAAAGCCGCTCACCCCCTCTGCCCCCTGCCCCTCCCCATCCAAAGCCGAGGTTCTGCGCGCGACCTGATCATACATGTAACGGTAACAGTTGCTTAGAGACGGAAATTCCGGCGAATGTGTCAGACACATCATTAATCACGAATGCCTCGTCAGAGGATAAAAACTGAGTGTCTTTCATCACATAAGGCAACAGTTCAACAGTTGATAATTGCACGAACTACTTTCTCCACATTATTGAACAACTGGTCGGCGCAAACTTCAAAATTGAGTAAAATTGGTAGATAGCGAGCGATTTAACGAGTACATGCTATTAAGACGTGCTTCGCATTTTCGTACATTACATAGCCTAATTTCCGTTTTTAATCAATCAGGAAATGATCCCTGATACATTAAGCAAATGGAGAAATTAATACCTGAAACAAGATGGTAAGAGGGCTTATGTTACACATTGTTAGCTCTAATGATGGTCACTATGTCTCGTTACCTTCAAGAGCTCGCATGTATTGTTACTATGTTATGGTTCAACATAAAACCTACAAATTTTGATTCGAGCATGCTCACAGTACTTTCTGCTTTTCTCTGGCTTTCTTTGTCATGCTGATTTCAAACGTCTGATGAGCTGAACAAATCTTCTCTCATTTCTTAATTGTTTTTGAAGTTACACTAAACCTTAGGAATGATGCAATACGTACAATCCATAAATGAAATAGATGCCAAAAGATATGAGCCTTTACTTTCTTGTAGTCCTCTCATTTACTTAATTCTAGGTAACCAAAGTCTTATATTAAGAGCTTTTGATAAGCGCCGGCCTGTGTGGCCGTGCGGATCTAGGCGCTTCAGTCTGGAATCGCGTGACCGCTACGGTCGCAGGTTCGAATCCTGCCTCGGGCATGGATGTGTGTGATGTCCTTAGGATAGTTAGGTTTACTTAGTTCTAAGTTCTAGGCGACTGATGACCTCAGAAGTTAAGTCGCATAGTGCTCAGAGGTATTTTTTTTTTATAATCAGATGTCACTAAGTGGAAACTATTTAATAATACGATATGAAGACTCATGGGGTCAAGTGACAGTTACGCAGTATAGACTGAACAGCCAGAACATCATGACCACCTTCCTAATAGCCGGTATGTCCACGTTTGGCTCGGATAACAGCGGCGACGCATCGTGGCATTGAAGCAATGAGGCCTCGGTAGGTCGCTGGAGGTAGTTTACACCACATCTGCGCATACAAGTCACCCATTTGCCGTAAACGCCAGGGCGAATAGCTATGACTCCACATTCAATCACATCCCAGATGTGTTCGATCGGGTTCAGATCTGCAGAGTTGGGAGGGGGATCAACACATCAATTGGAACTCGCCACTGTGTTTCTCGACCCACTCCATTACGTTCCTGGCCTTGTGTCATGGCGCATTGTCTTGCTGGAAACTGCCACTGCCGCCAGGAAACATGATCGTCATGAAGGGGTGCACGTGGTCTGCAACCAACGTACGATACTCCCTGGTCACCATCGTGTCTTGCACGAGCTTCATTGGACCCGAGGATGCCCATGTGTATGTTCTGCAGAATATAATGGAGCTGCCACCAGCTTGTCTCCGTCCCACCGTACAGATGTCAAGGAGCTCCTCCCCTGCCTTTGGATGATGAAGAAGGTGTCGGGATTCGACAGACCATGCAAATCGCTGTCACTGTACTAAAGTCCAGTAGCGATGGTCAAGTGCCCATTTCAGTCTTAGTTGCCACTGTCGTGGTGATAACGTTTGCACATGCGTGGGTCGTTGGCTGCAGAGGCCCATCGTTAGGAGTTTTCGGTGCACTGTGTGTTCAGACACACTTGCACTCAGCCCAGCACTGAAATATGATGTTAGTCCTGTCACAGTCAGCCGCCTGTCCAGTTTTACCGCTTTGCCGAGCATACGACGCCCGACATCTGTTTGTCGGCTGGCCGCCCAATCCTACGGTGCCTGGACGTGCCTTCACCTTGTTTTCGCCAAGTGTTGAAGACACTCAGCCCAGCACTCCTCGAACACCCGACGTTCAGTTTCCGAAACGCTCGTGCCGAGCCTCCGGGCCACCAATCTGCCCCCAGACAAATTCAGATACACCGCGCGTCTTTCTCATCCTACACAGGGACAGCACGCTCACAGGTAGTACGTGCAACGTGCCTGTTTCCGAATAGTAGTCATTCCCTGCCAAGTGACGCAGCCACCGCCTGGTCGGCCTTGTATCGATAGTAGGTTTGTGGTCACAATGTTCTGGCTGATCAGTGTAAAATGTAAACAAGGCTAGTGGCACAGGTCCACGTAAAAACGAACATGTGGTTTCTACTATAGTAGTATCAAAAGGTTTTCTTTTATTTTGCTCTTTTTTCTTTTTAGAAATAAGTGAAAGCAGAAACACACTATAGTTAAAGCAGTTCTCTAAAACTGTATGAATTTTATAAATCTTTCATACAAATGAGGAGTCGTAATGTATTTTTATTGCAAGAAGTAGGAATTTATTCTGATACACAGAATTACGTTGCTTACCCCTTCAGTGAAAAAATGATGAGGCAAACTAGAAAACAAATATACTCTGAGAGAAAAAGGAAAACGACGCCCCACGACTAAGTTATCCAGATAAGTCGTAAATCCGTAGACAAACAAATGATTACAATGACAGAAAAAATTTGATGATTTATTGAAGGGAAAGAGCTTCAGAAATTGAGCGACTCAATAATGCCTTGATCCACCTCTGGCACTTATTCAAGCAGTTATTCGACTTGGTATTGATTGAAAGATTCGTTGGATGTCCTCCTGAGGGATATTGTGCCCAATTCTATCCTACTGGAGCGTTAGATCTTCAAAATCCCGCGCTAGTTGTAAGGTGCTGCCCATAATGCACCAAACGTTCTCAACTGGGGACAATTCGGTAGTCTCACTGGCCAAGGAGTGGTATCGATAGTTCTTAGGTTGGCACTACGACAAAGAAACCGACGACAGCGCCCTCTAGCCGGAGCTGTGCAGCTCTACGAGCGCCGCTCCAGATTCAGCCCATTTGATTCCGAGAAACATTGTTTCTATTTCGTAGTGGGCGAGCCACTACAGATTTTGCCTTTGAAACGTCTAGCCGATGTAGATTTGATTGATGTACGGCTTCGGTCTTACATGCTCATCTCAGCCAAAGTTTAGTAAGTCTAATGTAATCATAATGCTGACTAACTTGTAAAATCTACCCGCAATACCGAAGCATTTCACATTTCCCTGCTCCTACTCACTTCCTCCATTCGGCCTACCCTTCAGTTTACAGGAGCAGAACCACGCGCCGCCTACCGGGTGGGATACAAAACAAGGTAGTACGAAGACAAGCAGTAGAAACTCTCGTTGTGCGCGGGTGGGAATTATTTTGAAATCTAAGCCAGGATGGCTTCCCATGAACGGCAACAAAACAGGGCGTAGAATATCTTCGATGTAACGCTGTGCTGCAATGGAGCCGCGGATGGATACCAGACGGGTTATGCTGTGAAAAGAAACGGCTCTCCAGGTCGTCACTCCTGATTGTCGAGTCGTATGGCGGCCAACGGTCATGTTGGTATTCCTCCGCGGTCGCTCGGTTCCAGACTGTAGCGCCCAGAACCGCACGGCCACTCCGGCCGGCCCCCGCTATCCGGGGCGTCTTCACACACTTCTTTGCTGATCACTGGGGCTAAGGAGCGGGGCTCTTCACTGAAGACGATTCCACTCTAGTCAGATTCCAGGTCGATCTAACGCGCCAGTTGGACAGGATTTGCTACTCTACCTCACAGGAGGGCAGCCAATGACACTATCAATCAATAACAAGCCGAATAACTGCTTGCATAAGGACAATAGTAGGAGTCACCCGTTATTGACTTGTACAATTTTTAAAGTTCATCCTCTTGAATAAATCATCACATTTTTCTGAAACTGTTATTTGTTTACCTGGACATTTACATCATATCTACCGATTCCAGTACCGTTTGAATAATATCCCGTGGTGCATCTTTTTTTTCTATTTCTTAGAGTGTAATTCGTTAACTACATTCTAGGTGGCACGGCCAGGAAATGAATGCTTTTAATGTCAATGAAAAAATTTGTTTCATGTGTCATTACTACTAAGAAATACAGCAATAATATTTTAACTTGTAGAACTGTAGTCAATACAAACAATTTCTCATACGAGGTGAGACAATAAAGTAATTAGACTGATTTTCTTTGCAAGATGTGGCAACCCTGCAGGCTTCCCTAGGCTCAATATCTTTGACCTTGGTCTATAAGCTGCTTGTAGTCCAAGCAGCACATCGATGCAACTGCTCAGTCATGTTTTGTGCTATAGTAAGTTAACACATGTTTGTCTCTCGTTACGCAAATGGAATCGCATAATATTGAGGAACGGTATACCATTTCTTCTTGCTTTAAATTGGGTGACAACATAATGACAACTTACGGTAAGCTTCAGAAGGCTTTTGGAGAGGAGGTTATGTCAAGAGCTCAAGTTTTTCGTTGGCATAAAATGTTTAGTGAAGGTAGAACGAATGTTGAAGATTAAGACCGCAATGGACGACCATCAACCTCACGGACGGTTGTCAACTTGGCCAGGGTGCATGAATTCATACGATCTGATCGAAGACTATCTGTGAAAATGATTGCAGAAGGATGGAATATCAATCGAGAAACTGTTCGTCTAATAATAACTGAAGATTCTGCATCACGAGAATGCGCATCCCATACCGCTCTGTCAGTAGAGCAATTTTTAACCTCAAAACAAATTTCAGTACTACCATGGCCACCTTATTCACCAGATTTCGCTCCGTGCGAATTTTTTCTATTTCCAAGAGTCAAAACGGCGGTCAACGGACACCATTTTCAAACAACACAAAATGTCCAAAAGGCTGTGACGGTGGTCTTGGAGGATATTACAGAAGATGAGTTCCAGAAATGTTACCATCAATGGCAGAAGCGCTGGAAAAAGTGTGTGCAATCAGAAGGGAACTACTTTGAAGGAGACAACACTAAACTTAACTAAAACCGTAAGCAACATTTTTTTTTCACGTCAGTCTCACTACTTTATTGTCGCACCTCGTATGTTTTACAATAGAATAACAAAATGAAAGAAAAAATCTCTCAGTAGTGACCTCTTTTTTATACAACTTCGTTCTTCGGGTTAGATGTTGTCAAGTTGTGTTTTTGAGAAAGAAACGGCCACTTTGTCAACGGGTTTTTCTGTTCTGAAACTAATAAACATAGCTGGTCTTTCAGACGAGGTATAGCACAACATCCATCAGATACACTCCATTCGCATCCCAGTCTTATGTTTCAGAGTAAGAATTTTTAACAGCTGTTCGAGATGGATGAGTATAAGACACTTTGATCATACTGCACTTGGAGACCTAACGCGCGTGCATTGGCAGCAGTGTTTCTGCAGCACCTTTAAAATCTAAGAATTGAGTTGTGTGCATTGGAATTACACGGAATGGGTTCATAGCTTCAGCTGACCGAACAGTCTTGTGCAAATCTTGCAGAACGAAGACCTGGCTTACTTTTCTTCGTTTCTCTATAATTGCAAATTCTCCGTCACAGATAAAACAACTGTATTTACTCAGCAAAAACTTATGTCTTATCTCTTCAAACGATTCCAAGCTGCATTCACATGACTATTCTGCAATCCACAATGAAGCGCCTGTTCTTCAAACCACTTTCACAATCGTTCTCCACATCCTGCTCTCCAACAGCATGCGGGAAAATGAACACCTTTGCTTTACGTGCGATCTCTGGTGTGTCTTATTTTATTACACTGATAATTTCCCCCTGTGTATGTGGATGGCAACAAACTATTTTCGGAGGAGGCTTTCGAGACTGAAATTTCGTCAAAAGATCTCTCCACAATGAAAAACGACTTTGTTTTAGTGATTGCCACCGTAGCTAGCCTGTAATATCCGTGACCATTTGCCATCTAGTAATGAATGAAACATTTTCTCCACGATTTGGCACTTCGAAAGTGTCTATAGACATACAACAGAATACCAAGAACACAACAGCACTGAAAAGCGATTTTTGAAAAAAATGTCACTTAGAACGTTTGACATTTCCACATTTCAAATTCAATCACCATTTACAATAGATCCCATGAGCGAAGTAATTATGACAAATAACAAAAATACGAGTATCTCCTATCCTGTAATCGACATTTGGCTTCTCACCTCTGCGCTCTACATATTTTTATATTGGAGTATTCAGCAAAAAATGGTTCAAATGGCTCTGAGCACTACGGGACTTAACATCTGTGGCCATCAGTCCCCTAGAGCTTAGAACTGCTTAAACCTAACTAACCTAAGGACATCACACACATCCATGCCCGAGGCAGGATTAGAACCTGCGACCGTAGCGGTCACGCGGTTCCAGACTGAAGCGCCTAGAACCGCACGGCCACACCGGCCGGCGAGAATTCAGCATTTTATAACATACGGATGAGGCAACGAGTTTATCATTATCTCAAAACCTTGCAAAAATTCCACGAAACTAACCCTAATTTGATGAGTCTTTAAATAGCAGCGTAAATTTTCTCTAGGTGTGGTCACATCACAATGTACACAGTAAGCTCTCCTCGCGCTCCTCCATTCTGTGCAGATTGCGGGGTATCGTTTGTTATAAAGAGAAATGTAAAGCAAACATGCACCAATGGCCTATCTGGAAAAGACCCAAACTGTACACGAATTTGCATCAGTATCTGCTGGACTGGTTTCGTAGCCTTGTACAAGGTGCTTCACGTTGCTCGGTAGGGAGGCCGGTAGATAACGGAGGAGGAACTTAAACAGCAGGTTCTGGTCGTAAATTTCGCTGAATAACTCTTCAGGATGCTCGTTCATTTTTTACACTATTCTCGTGGCGCTGTGTCACTGACAGCTACGTAAAACGCTAGCGTGACCGGTTTTTCTCATTTAAATGTCATGAAGTTTTACTGATAGCCTGCACTTCGCAGCACAAATAACACCACCATTACGACGAACCTGGTTGTGGAAACGATAAATTCACAACTCGCACGTGGGCAAATGATAGACTTCTGGTATCAACTTCCTTAATCAGAGACGCTCACAAGGGGACGTTCCCAGTTTTCCGGTAGCAGAATGTGATAACCAGCATTTCACACTCACAAAAGAGAACCTACTTGAAAAACATTCGTTTTTTGTACGACGCTAAAACTGAACCGATATTTTGGAGAGCAGGGATTTAAATGTCCTTTTGGGGTCCTGATTTCAATACAGGTTAATTTTTACACTGAAGTAAGAGCAGCAACCGCCCATAGTCAATAATATGAATTTATTAACAGCAAACAGCACGAATACCGGTTCCGAACTAACAGGTGTATTCATCCCGCGGTTCTTCAGGTTTAAAATTACATGTAGATATGCTATACACATGATGTTGGCTGATTTTCCCTGTGACGAAATTTCCTACAGCAAACAATAGTAGCTTGTGCGGTTGACACCTTACGTAACCGATAGACTGCTGTTGATTTCAGAAACAGTGCCACGTGTGGAACAGAAGTCACGCGTTTGAGTGACGGTGAGTGCTTCTGTTTCTAGTCACATACGCTCTCGCCTTTGTACTTACAAACGCAGTGGACTTGTCTCTAAGGTAATTACAACATTCTGAATAGACCCTTAGTTGTATGTTGCGACGGGTAAAGAAAGTGACTGGACCGTTAGCCCGTTCGCGAATAATGACACCTGCTGGTGTCAGACTATTAAATTTCCGGTTTTCATATGCTGCCATTTACATGTTATCTTTTACGAATTTTACAATGTTACTTACAAACCGTATTGATTGCAAAATGTTTATTCATATAACCGGTTTCGGTTCCTCTAGAACCATCTCCAGATTTGATATTTCAGTTACAGGAGTAACTCGTCCAAATACAATAACTTTCACATGCTGCCTTACATCATGTGAAAGTTGCTGTACTTGGAAGGGTTAATCCTGTAACCGAAATATCATATCTGAAGATGGTTCTAGAGGAGCCGAAACCGGTCATATGAATAAACATTTTGAAATCAAGACGGTTTATAAGTAACATTGTAAAATCACTGATTGCGGCTATCCTATCAGACATTATGTCTGTTTTTGCAACATTTTACGAATTTGTTTGTGAAAGTGATTTTTTTCTAAATTTCTTGATGTCGCAGGGTATTTTGTGTACTGGGAAGCAATGTTTCTGCTGCTTAGGAGATTAAAATATTTGACTACGGTTCGTACATTTGTAGAAAATTATCGTATTAACATTTAATACAACAGATTTAGTGCTGCATGCATTCAGTTACTCCAAGTTCGTAAATCTTGGCATTCATGCGGATCTGCAGGAATCCGGGATAATGATCGAATCCGGTCATTTAAGCGTTTTCAATGTTTGGTTTCAAATGTAGATTTTTAGATTATGGCTAATTTGTACTGTACTAGGTAAAGTAATCTCACCTGGCGTTATATTTAATGTTTTATTGCGTCCACCTTAGGGCAGAGGTAGGCCATCTTATTAATTACAATATGGTTCTTACGTGTTCATGGGTAAGCACAAGCTGCTACTTAGATTTCAGTTTGAATTTGTGATCGGTTATAAATCAGTGGGTCAGGTGCCGAAAGTGCTGAATCTCATGATAAATTGTCTGCTGGATTTCTGTTTGTTACATTCTATCTTTGTGTGCTATATTTAACCTTTTTAGGTCAATGTACTCTTGATTACATTATTCCTAGCCTATAACTGGTGGTTGCGCTTCGCTTGATCAACGCTCTCTACGCATCCCTTTCCTATTTGGTCTTCTGTGGCAAGCCGAATGGAGTTTGACTACGTCCCTGTGAAACTGTGCCTGTGCTAGAGGTTTCGCGGTCTTGTGTTTGGTCGCTGAACTTGTGACTAAGCCACACCATATTGTCCGGCAGTTCTTGGTTAGAGGTTAAGTTAGTTACCGGATCTTTCCAGATGTTTTGGCATCAGCCACTAGAGTAGACTTTTAATTCGACGAACAGAATTACGAAGAACATAAGCTCACTGAAAGTGACACAGTAGGTATTCTGCTAGGTTTAATCAGAGCTGGTGTTTTGCGAGATGCCGTGTGTGAAAGAGGGTGACAGCTTAATAGCTCCTAAAGCAAGTGTTATAAAATTTCAACACATTGACGGCAAAGTTACTGGTGTGGCGACTGCTCGTACAGAAATACTTTGTATACTTTGCAACTACGACCAAAACTGTGAGAACAGATGAGTATATACAATATATAACGGAAGAACACCGTAATCTGAGAAAGGGTCGAAAACACAAAGGGTTGGTTCATAAATATTTTACTTCACACTTTGCCATAAAGAAGAGGTAACTTTTGGTTGGCGCACTTGACATAAGAGTTGTTGCAAAGTGTACATCGCTTTAATTAATTTGGTACAAAAATTTGTGTTGTTGTCATGCATCAGGAGAACTCAACTTTCAGCTCAAGACACAACATGGAAGAACAAAAACAATGGAAAAATTTTTCCAAGGAATATTTAATTGATTTTGTTCTTAAGGATTTTGGCAAATACGGAAGCGTCCGATCCCGCCCGTCTGCTTTGACTCATGACGTCACAAATGTGGCGGAAACGACCGTAATCCACGATTCCAATATGGCGCATATAAAGTCGGTACGTACACATTACGAGGACGAAAATACATCGAAAAACACACTCTTTCCACAAAAAGCCTAATGACACTAACAGAAAAAGCGCGGTAAATGGGGTGTTTTTGGTGGGGGCAAACTAATATAAACAAATTTAGACACCCACCCCCATACAAAACCACACAAAAAGACGAAAAAACACAAAACGCCCCAAATACCACTAAACACAATATCATCTGGAATCGGACACTTCACTTGACCTACAGCTCAACAGCAGCTCCCGATCCCATAAATTAGGATCAAACACTTACCTTGGCCTATATAGCTCAAAAACATCTCCCGATACCAATATCAACATACACAGCCACACATTGGGATCGAACACTTCCCTTGACCTGCGCACCGTTAATTTTATCAGTCATATCCATTCCTGAACAAAAACAAAAACCGATTAATTTTACTAAAATTACCACACGATGTACAGCGAACAACACTAAATTAACCTTCACACAAAATCGTTAACTCACTGAAACGAATTCCACTACAAACACAGCCGACACTCGAACAATTCTGCCGGCCGCGGTGGTCTAGCGGTTCTAGGCGCTCAGTCCGGAACCGCGCGACTGCTACGGTCGCAGGTTCGAATCCTGCCTCGGGCATGGATGTGTGTGATGTCCTTAGGTTAGTTATGTTTAAGCAGTTCTAAGTTCTAGGGGACTGATGACCATAGATGTTAAGTCCCATAGTGCTCAGAGCCATTTGAACTATTTGAACAATTCTGGATAATGGGCAAAAGCAAACTGAGCCCATTACACCACACAAACGAAAACCCTGAACATACCACCAGAGAGCACAACAAACCACAAGACGACGACATCTACAAACACGCCACACTCACAAACCAAACTCGGCGCCGTCATGACGTCACACACGACAACACCCTTATGTTACGGGTCAAAGCCGACGCGTGGGATCGGACGCTTCTGTCGACCCGGATTTTGGACTCTTAGTTAAGAAAAGATTTTTTTATTTATTTATTTATTTTCATTTCAAGATTTAAGAATTTATCGTATTATTTTACGGTTTTTGAGAAGACTATTAAAGCTAGTGAAACTAGGCAGAGGACGTTGAATATTGGCGAGGTTAAGGACGGATTGAAGGGGAGGGAGGTAGGAGGCCCGGCAGTAGTTTGCTAAACCGCATATCTGCTAAAGTTATCACTCTGATGGAACCTTAAACTTAACTCGTTTCCTTTCCTAATCGACCTATAATAGCAAAAAGCTCGTTCCTACTTCAATATCACAGCTGTTTATGCTCGAGAGTTTCCTCGCCCCACAGCAACTACCGCCGCCTACCTGTCAAACGCCGCCCGCCGCCACCGTCAGACACTTCCGACAAGGTGAACATGGCACACGGAGCTGTGAGTGTCTTTTTCAACAGTCTTTTTCTTATTTGAAGTTCTCGTATTTATTTCGAAGTTACGATATGGATTTCTGTGTCTGAAACTGGTGACCTTGTTCAAGTGCGAGAAAATATAGTCGCAAATGGAAAAAGGTGTAACATTTGCGAGTTATTGCTCGCTTTGGGTTTTGTAGAGGGGCGAGGGCAGCAGGGACAGCTATGAACCTTTGTATTGTACGAGGGTGAGTCAAATGAAAACCTTAAATATTTTTTAAAATATTATTTATTGTGCAGAAGTGGTACAAAGCTGTATCGACTTTCAACATAATCTCCCTCACGCTCAATGCAAGTCCTTCGGTGCTTACAAAGTGCATAAATTCCTTTAGAAAAAAGTTCTTTTGGTAGTCTGTGCAACCACTCATGCACCGCGTGGCATCAGAACGGAACTTCTTTCCTTCCATTGCGTCTATGAGTGGTCCAAACATATGGAAATCACTTCGGGCAAGGTCTGGTGAGTATGGTGGCTGAGGAAGACACTCAAAATGCAGGTCTGTGATTTTTGAAACTGTTGTATGGGCAGTGTGGGGCCTTGCATTGTCATGTTGCAAAAGGACACCTGCTGACAGAAATCCACCTCGCTTTGATATGATTGCAGGCCGCAGATGTGTTTTTAGGAGTTCTGTGCATGATGCCCTGTTGACAGTGGTTCCTCTAGGCATGTAATGCTCCAAAATGACGCCTTTTTCGTCCGAAAATTGAGTCAGCAAAACCTTCCCCCACTGATGGTTCTGTTAGAAACTTCTTTGTTTTTGGTTATGAGAAATGGCGCCATAGCTTGCTCGCTTTCTTCGTTTCCGTTTCGTGGAAGGGGACCCAGGTTTCGTGGCCAGTAACGATTCTTGCAAGGAAGGCATCACCTTCTCGTTCAAAGCGCCGAAGAAGTTCTTCACAAGCATCAACAGGTCGTTCTCTCATTCCATGAGTCAGCTGCTGTGGCACCCGTCTTGCAGACACTTTGTGAAACTGAAACACATCACGCACAATGTGGTGTGCTGACCCATGACTAATCTGTAAACATGCTGCAATGTCATTCAGTGTCACTCGGCGGTTTTCCTTCACTATGGCTTCAACTGCTGCAATGTTCTGTGGAGTCACAACTCGTTGTGCCTGGCCTGGACGAGGAGCATCTTCCACTGAAGTCACACCATTTGCGAACTTCCTACTCCATTCGTAGACTTGCTGCTGTGACAAACATGCATCACCGTACTGAACCTTCATTCGTCGATGAATTTCAATAGGTTTCACACCTTCACTACGCAAAAACCGAATAACAGAGCGCTGTTCTTACCTGGTGCAAGTTGCAAGTGGGGCGGCCATCTTTATACTGATACTGCGACGGTATGTGCGTATCTGCACTATGCTGTCACCTACAGGTCATTCTGCACGCTGTTTGTAGCACACTTACCAACTTACAGGATAACAGCGCGAAATTTCGATTTGTTATTACAAATTTAACGTTTTCATTTGACTCACCCTCGTATGTGGGGTGAGCGCTTTTGGGAAAAACTCATCAGAAAAATACTTTTTTGCTTCAGGAAAGATCTCTCTGGCATGAATGATTTTCCACATTTAGGAAGATTCGATAACGGATATGTGGGTGCGGTGCGAGCATTTAAGCGTCGTGAGACATTTGCATTCAATAGGCAAGGTTCAGAATTCGGGAGCCGTTGTACTGCATACTCTAAAATACCAAAAAGCGAGGAAGTGACTACTACTGCATTTCTGCTTGATCGACATCAGTTGGCTCAGTGCGAATTCCAATGCAGTACTCTTACTGGAGACTACTTGTTGTTGTGGTCTTCAGTCCTGAGACTGGTTTGATGCAGCTCTCCATGCTATTCTATCCTGTAGAAGATTCTTCATCTCCCAGTACCTACTGCAGCCTACATCCTTCTGAATCTGCTTAGTGTATTCATCTCTTGGTCTCCCTCAATGGTTTTTACCCTCCACGCTGCCATCCAATACTAAATTGGCAATCCCTTGATGCCTCAGAACATGTCCTACCAACCGATCCCTTCTTCTAGTCAAGTTGTGACACAAACTCCTCTTCTCCCCAATTCTGTTCAATACCTCCTCATTAGTTATGTGATCTACCCATCTAATCTTAAGCATTCTACTGTAGCAGCACATTTCGAAAGCTTCTATTCTCTTCTTGTCAAAAATATTTATCGTTCATGTTTCACTCCATGCATGGCTACACACCATACAAATACTTTCAGAAACGACTTCCTGACCCTTAAATCTGTACTCGATGTTAACAAATACAGAAACGCTTTCCTTGTCATTGCCAGTCTACATTTTATATCCTCTCTACTTGAACCATCATCAGTTATGGACACTAGTTATGATGTCTTTATATTAACTTCTGAAGAAGAATTAATGGCTAAGCTCTAACAAAAGATATACACAGGTATCCAGAATTAAAGCAACAATCCGCTATTTCCCCGTCCTGTGTTTAATACGCGATATAATCATACGAACCGTCAAAAGATGTCCGCACGATTGTGATCTTCACGGAAGGTGGCACTCTGGTCACCGAGGCAACCACGATAACGATGGCGTCAGGGAACCTTCCAAACGGGTTTGTGATTGCCGGGTAGTCCCACACCCACAAGTGCCGTGTACACATTCGCAGACGGTGCAGTATGACACAGGAAAGACGCCTACCAGACTCTCTGCGGTGTTGAGCCATAGGAGGAATTGAAGCAGGACAGCGCAAACTAATGTGGCAGGATGGCTTAATGTGAATCTTTCTGTCGTTTCTTGGATGTGGAGACAGTTTGTAGATACCGAAACTGTATCCCGAAGACAAGGGCAACGCCGGCCACGATTGACATCAGAAAGAGACGACCGTTATTTGCCCGTTAGGATACGACGTTACCGGCGTAGTAATGCACGGCAACTGGCCTCTGACCTCGTAGCCTCCACTGGATGATTTGTATCGAGGCAAATGGTGCACAAAAGGCTTCCGCAGTTTGGTCTGTATTGTCGGAGACCTGCTGTATGTGTACCTCTGACGCCTCTTCAGAGAGGAGAACCACCAGGATGGTCAAACAGTGGGCCAATATTTTCACTGATGAGTCCCAATATGGTCTGGAAAGTGATTCTCGAAGGATTCACGTGTGAGAGTGGAACATGATTTCTGGACTCAAACTTTGTGGGAACACACAGATATCGAGGAAGGTCCCTAACGGTATGGGCAGGGATTATGTTAACCAATCGAACACTACTCCCTGAAACTGTGTCGATGAATCAGCAAGGTTTAACTGCCGTCAGGTCTCGTGACTAGATCTTGGGAGCTCATGTGCAGTTGTTGCCAGGAGCTTTGGCCCAGATTTCGCACTGATGGACGATAATGCTCGACCTTATAGAGCACAGGTAGTTGATATTTCCTTGAAAACGGAAGATATTGCGCGACTGGCGCGGTCTTCTCGCTCTGTCGATTTGAATCCCATAGAGCATGTCTGGGATACACTAGGGAGACGCGTTTATCACGTCAGCATCCACAACCACTCTCCAAGACTTTCGAGCAGCTCTGCAGGAACAGCGGTCATTGTTGTCTCAACATGAGAGTGATGACGTGAATTACAGCATGCTCCTTGTCAGAATGTGTGTGCAAACCCGACAAGAAAACATGATTGTCTACCATTATTCATGCTGCAGTTGTTTACGTCCGGTATTCTTTACATTGTTTCTACTTTAGTGTCACCTTGTAACATCGAAAATGCAGGATGCATGGCACCTGCTGCTGATATACAGGGTGATTCAAAAAGAATACCACAACTTTAAAAATGTGTATTTAATGAAAGAAACATAATATAACCTTCTGTTATACATCATTACAAATAGTATTTAAAAAGGTTTTTTTTCACTCAAAAACAAGTTCAGAGATGTTCAATATGGCCCCCTCCAGACACTCGAGCAATATCAACCCGATACTCCAACTCGTTCCACACTCTCTGTAGCTTATCAGGCGTAACAGTTTGGATAGCTGCTGTTATTTCTCGTTTCAAATCATCAATGTTGGCTGGGAGAGGTGGCCGAAACACCATATCCTTAACATACCCCCATAAGACAAAATCGCAGGGGTAAGATCAGGGCTTCTTGGAGGCCAGTGATGAAGTGCTCTGTCACGGGCTACCTGGCGGCCGATCCATCGCCTCGGGTAGTTGACGTTCAGGTAGTTACTGTTTATACCAACGTTTAATACACCACCTATCAGGAGGTTTAACACCATACTTCGTTCGAAATGCACGCTGAACAACTGTCGTCGATTCACTTCTGCCGTACTCAATAACACAAAAAGCTTTCTGTTGAGCGGTCGCCATCTTAGCATCAACTGACGCTGACGCCTAGTCAACAGCGCCTCAAGCGAACAAATGTACAACTAAATGAAACTTTATAGCTCCCTTAATTCGCCGACAGATAGTGCTTAGCTCTGCCTTTTGTCGTTGCAGAGTTTTAAATTCTTAAAGTTGTGGTATTCTTTTTGAATCACCCTGTATATCTTTTTTTCTGAATTTATGTAAATATTTGTAATTTAAATGCTTTATTTTAATAAGTAAGGACATTGCTTCACTGTATGTGTACATTTGGATAGAAGTCTCTTCACGTTTCATTGTATTTATTTGTCTTTTCCTGTGAAACTGGTAAGCTCTGGCAAAAGACCAAAGGAATTGTTATTTGCACCGACTAGCAACGATAATACCAGTGCTTGTGCGTTGTAAAATCTTTGGGTAGGGGGTTGTTGCTCAAAGCGCGCGGAGAGAAGGAGAGACGGGTTGCAGCGCTTGTAGTGAGCGGAAGTGTGGTATTAACGCTCTCGCAGTAGAGACTACTATTTTCGGCGGCGTCATGTACGCGCACCGGCCATATGTCTAGTAGAAGTAGTACGGACAGTGGAGAGGCTGTATTAATTACGACTGGCCGTTCCTGTAATTAGCCGTGGCTCCACAATATGCTACCGTCTTCAACAACATCAGCAGTTCCAGCAACACAGTTTCGTCGTCGGCTCCGAGTTTCGTCGTATACACAGCACTGAAGTAAGACTGTTCATTGGTAGAAAGTATTAACGGCTAACCCAGCAGCACAACTGAATGTGATTTGGTTGATAAGATTTATTTAAATAATAATCAAACTCAGGGCAATTGTGTCCTCATTGCCCCCAGACATTGTTACCAAGCAGGATCCTTGTTCCTTTTCTTCCTAATATGTTATCTGAGTGTCATAAGAAACAAATTGAATAGTTACAGCCAAGTTATTAATGAATAATTTCTCTTTTAAGAATTTTAGCCTCAGACTACTTTCAATTAACTGTTGTACAACAGAGGCTTCAGTATAAGACTAAAGTAAAGAAATTTCATTTTTAAGTTTGAGAATCAATCACTGGAAAAAATCCAAATCTAAAGAAATGCATAAATTAAGAGTGTGGAAGTTTTATTTATTTTACATATAGCTTGGAGCACATGGCTGTTTGGTTTGGTACGTATGCTAATATTTAATTCTGTTCAAGTCAGTAAAAAAGGCTCAGCTGTTCAGACAATAACATGAAATCCAGTTTGCAAAATAAGTAACGGCAAAGTAAAAAGTGCTTGCTTTTTTTCTAAATTTCTCTGATGACGTTATGCTGAGGTCACTGAAAGTCATTGTTCACGTAATGAAGTTCAGTACTAACATACAGTTTAATTGCATATTTTCAAATCAATACTCGATTGCCTTTTTCAAAATTTAATGTCAGACATAACTTAAGAGTGACTTCTCAGTTTTCTTTATCATTACATACTCACCTAAAATTAGTGTAAAAAAAAACGTGGCAACCTTTAGTTGCCACGTCAGTGTTTAATAATGCATGTTTTTCTTTCCCATCATCTAGTACAGGATTTTGGATGTAAATTGCCCTAATGGGCTGGCGACCGTTAATTAACTGCTTTTCGTTCATTAGTGAAACTTTTTGGTTCATGATCAGTGGTACCCCATTCTGCCCAGTGTTGTTCACGAGTGAATGCACAAAATAACTTTCATTTTCAATTATAGCCCTGTTCGGTTTAATTACTTTTATTTTTAGTAGACTTTCCATCAGAAGGGTCGATTGTACACTTTCCTCCCACTTATCGATATCACTTCTTCGGGAAAGATAGCCTCATACAATCAGAAAAAATCCTTTAGGCATACAAACGATCCTCGGTCATATTTTTTATCGCAAAAAGGATAGGCCTATTAGTAAGAGGAAGGATAAATAAATGTAACCTTGCAAAATTTACATTTGTTGCTTTAATTTTTGACACCAGTGAATATACTCCCGAAAAAGACAGTGTAAACTTAATATTTTCACTCTGGTGGTTAAAAAGGGCTTTATGCATTACGAAAGTCTTCGCAGGGAAGAGAATACCGTAGGTCGTACTTTTTGCCAACAATTAAGACACATACTGCTCGCAGTGTAGGAAATGCGACCTAGAATACTTCATCACATGTTGAGACAAAACAAGAAGGCACAATAAGGCACTGTGGCGATTTCACTAAGAAAAGTGTGCAAGAGTTGGAGAACTCATCCCTCGCACACTTTTCCTCCTGATCTCATGCCCTCATGTGTTTATCGCACTATCGAAAAAAAGTTCAAAGAAATTCCTCTCTGGACGAAAATGCACTTAAACCTCATTACACGACGTCTTTAACTCAGATCAAATAGGTGTCTACAGGCGTGGAATCGAAAAGCTACCTGATAGTTGTCATCCCCTTTTAAATAATACGAGAGAGTGTAATGTTGATCATTTCTTGCTGGGGTTATCGTTGTGTTCAATTTAATAGTTGACAATGTTATTAAAATATTCACTGTACAAACTCAAATGAAATCCAAATTATCACAACATCCTTATGAAGAAAGTCTATTTCAATAAAAACGTATAGTATCTGTAAGAGGAGTGCGCTTATATCAGCACGAATTAGTAAGTTATTTACTCATTCTGGAATTCAAAAGGCTCTGTATGTAATTCCTGTCTTGTGTCACAAAAAAGTAGTATTGAAATCTGGCATTTCAGAAATAATACAAAAGTTTCCTTATTGATTTTCGGTCTGACTACTTGTAGCTCTGTCACGAAATGGGTAAAAGTGTATCCTTCAGCGAGACTGGATCGGGTAACAAAAGCAGCATAGATTTTCCAGATGAACATCTTACCTCAAAGCTAGCGGAATACTGCAGCGTTGTGCTCTCCATTATTGCTCCAAACCTGATTAGAACATATAAGTTGCAACATAAAAGACGAAATTAATTCCAGTTTCCACGTCGAATGACTTTCTTGGAATCAAAACCATAAATTGATGGTATTATTTCACAACTTGTGTGAAAATTAGGTTATTAGATGGAAATGATACAGATGCATGAAGTGAAATTTACGGGCTAATTCTGTCTCATCCAGGAATTAGCTCGTCGGTCACAGGGTTGCCAAACATATCCTAGCCTTGAGCGGTCTAGAAATTAACTACAGTTCGTGTCTCAAAGACATGGTGGCCGAATGCCGAATTACCCAAAGTATATGTCAATGAGTCTTACTTGCGTTTCTATAACTGGATTTAGGGACTACAGCGTCGACACTAAAAATACTCAGAGGCGGCGACTGCAAACAAAAAAATCATTAACTGTCAAAATTATTTGTATTTCCTTGCCTGAAGCCTACTGAAACTAGAAAGCTCATCAACGGACATGTTTCATATTTTTATAACAACGCCAGTAGTTATACTGTAAACTTATAAGTTGGCAACACATCCTTTTTATAAAAAATAGACTTAAATTTTTTTTCACATTGATGTCAATGTATTCTGCCGTTGCTCTGAAGAGAAGTACTTAAGATAAATACTGAAATTCTGTACGGTGGTCATAAAATGTATCCATACGCCCAGGCCCTTTATTCAAAAAATGGTAAATATAAGCGACAGAGAAGCACCTTTGAATTAATAAATAGTAATCAGTGAAGTTTGGCGTACTCCATCAGTCATCTGACGAGTATGGAAAACTACTTTTTTGTTTAAACAGCACTGCAGTACAAACTTAAGTATTTCGTAGGAATCTGTCAAACGTAAAACCGTTTCGTTCTTTATTGCAAATTACAAAATGTTTCAAGCAAATGTTCTTTAGCTGTCAGTGGGACATCAATCAGCATGATTGACTTCGTTGTAGCTTTGTTTCTTACAAAGATATGAACATTGGTACGACTTTTTCAAATGGCACCCTGTATTTTTTATTCGGTAATTCATTTCCTCTCCTAAAGATCTATTAAAAATTCTATCACAGTGTACCATTCACTGAAACGCAACGTTAATAATTACATAACATAACAATGACGTTGACGCTCCCAGCGCTTAGTGAAGGTACCCGGGCTAAGGGAACACATCCACGTGCTGACGTTGACAGAGGACAAATGTAAACATAAGTGGAATGCACATCCGTCATTCCGCCAACCATCCTCAGTTGAAGAGTTGTGTGAGTTGACTGTACACTAACGGCGGGAAGGTAGAAAAGGTACTCATCGATGGGGAATGTAAGTTAAATGGTTCGAATGGCTCTGAGCACTATGCGACTTAACTTCTGAGGTCATCAGTCGCCTAGAACTTAGAACTAATTAAACCTGACTAACCTAAGGACATCACACACATCCATGGCCGAGGCAGAATTCGAACCTGCGACCGTAGCAGTTTTCGCGGTTCCAGACTGTAGCGCATAGAACCGCACGGCCACTCCGGCCGGCGAATGTAAGTTAGCAGAACAGTAATTGCAATACTGTTTACTTATGTATGGGTTCTAACATTCTGCATGGTGTCTGTTTGTTCTATATCGTGTCTCCCTACCACTTTCGCGCAACGACGCTCTGAGCGTGTTTTTTAGGGAATTGACTAGTTTGAACCTGGGACCTGTTGCTGGTAAGGAGACGCCAGACCACACATGACATGTAGAGTTCAGAAGAGTTCAGTGAGACTAGCGATGATATAACCAAATACTTAATGATTTCAGCGTCAGCTCCACTGCACTCCCTGTAGAAGAATCTTAATACTAACTAAATTTAGTGAAGGGGTTCAAGGCTTTCCTATTTTTAGTTAGCTGGTAAAATAACGTCGAAAAAGCAATTAAGTTTACCATTGGAAATTTTATTCTACTTGATGTGTCGGCAGCTGGGCCAACACCTTGTAGATAGAGGTGGCTTAATGCACGCTAGACTAACGCAGACGGGCGTGAAGTACTGGAACAGGATACGTAATTAATGCTATGAAGAAAAGAACGGAGCGTCTCATATACTTATCTTTAATTTCTTCTTGTACATCTCTATGGTGAACACAAGTGAGACTCTAATTACAATCACTGTAAGGCTAATGGCGCCTTGCTAGTTCGTAGCCATTAACTTAGCTGAAGGCTATTCTGTCTCTCGGCTAATGAGAGAGAAAGGCTTCGTACGTCTAGTCGCTAGCTCTGTCGTCCGTACAACTGGGATGAGTTCGAGTCAGTCTCTCGAGACCTGCCTTGTGGTGGCGCTAGGTTTGCGATCACACAGTGGCGACACGCGGGTCCGACCTGTACTACAGGACCGCGGCCGATTTAAGCTACCACCTAGGACGTGTGGTGTCTGGCTGTGACACCACACTACTCACAAAACATGGTTAAAAATTGCACTATAAAAGGAATGTTTTAATACAGGATGGTAAAAACCAACTGCGTTCAACAAAAATGTGAACGAATATTCCCTGAATGGGTTTCCAAGTTCTACAATGGATCGAAGGATGACCTATGCCATATCACATCTATAATCTAGATTTAAGTTAAGTTTCATAAAAGAGAAAACTATCAAAATGGTCTACAGTGACCCTCAATTATCTTTAATTACTTATCTAACTTGTCGTAAATTACAGAGGCTGATGTGGCTTCTCAATAACCATATAACAGAAAAATCATCGAGTTTCAGATTTTTACTTCAAGTGACAAATGTGAACACCATGAGCTTTAATTGACGATCGACACTAGTATTATGTAAAGGGGAAGTAACAGATGAGACTTCTGCAGTTCTGAGTGAAGCCTTATGAGCTCAAAAATGCGGCATCGCGTGCGTCGGTGTTCGTCAGGGGGTGGTGGGCAGTACAGCTCTGCTCACCTCGCCATCTCGGAGGCAACTCTCCCCTAACTTCTCCTTACCACAATTTACCGAAGTTGGTTTAAAAAAACTATCTGGCTGTGTTTTCATCTGACAGGGTCTCAATGTTAACCTTAAGCTCCTCCTACAAAAATTCTGTCTATCCAATAAAAAGCGTTATACTTTTCGTGGTGGGGCAATGTTTTTAAAGTTTGCAACGTAACAGAGACGCGAAAGAGTCTCACGCTAAAACTTGCAGCGGGTGTGGTCTTTTTTGTGTTATCGTAAGATCTATACTGTTCTTCTGGAGGGCTCTAGCTTTTAACATTGGCTGGGGGTGGTCCTGTCGTAACAGAGACGCGAAAAAGTCTCACGCTAAAACTTGCGGGTGGTGTGGTCCTAGCGGTTAGCTGGCGACGTGGGTGTCCGTCCGTCCCTTATCGTAGGGCCTTCCAGCTTAACACGGTTCTGCTCTCGGCTTCTGTTCTCGTTTCTCCCCTCGGAACTGCGTCTGTCTCACGGTGGGAATGTATGACATGCATTTAGGCATTCTTGTGTTAGTCTGTGGTATTCCATTTGTTCACTCGTTACTCGTATTACTTTGGTTAATTTAATGTCACAATTTATTCGGAGCTATGTGACATACTACTGGATTTGCTTATCATGTCAGGGTTTTCATGGAAGGTGTTGGATTTGCCTGACACCTTACAGGGTACATTTAGTACAGTAGTTTATTTCTTCTAAATACTGTTGTATTGAGTAGGCATACAGTAAAGGCTGTCCTTCCTACAAAGTGCCTCGACATAACGTTCCTTTTATTGTTATTGTAGGTAGGCGAAACGCTGCGCAGGCAGCGGAACTGTACAGAGAGCGATATCCAGACAAGAACCCACCTTCCCGACGGATGTTTTCTCGCCTTGTTGGAATGCTTCAGGAAACGAGAAGTTTCAACCAACGACAACGCAACCGTCGTAGCACTCGCACAGACGAAGATGTAGAAGTTACTGTTCTCTCTTCCGTTGCTCTGAATCCACATGTGAGCACACGACAGCTTGAACACGAGATTGGCATTCCTAAAACCAGTGTACATCGTTATCTTACACGTCACCGGTTCCATCCTTACCATGTGCATTTACATCAAGAATTGCATGGGAATGATTTCCAGAATCGTGTACAGTTCTGTCAGTGGGCACAGCAGCAAATTCTCGCCAACACGAACTACTTCTCCAATGTTCTATTTACCGATGAATGTTCATTCTCAAACAAAGTACAGGTAAATACAAGGAACATGCATTATTGGTCCAGCGACAACCCACAATGGCTTAGACAGGTAGAACATCAGCGTCAATGGAGAGTTAACTTCATGTGTGGGATTCTTGGTACTACAATTATTCGCCCTTATTCCATCAATGGTAGTCTATACGGCACAGCATATGCCAACTTCCTAAGACGAATTCTTCCTCCTCTTCTGGATGAAGTGCCGCTAAGAACCAGAATGCTTATGTGGTATCAACACTATGGATGTCCAGCACATTATGCCTTGCGTGCACGTCGTACTCCGAACGGAAGGTATCCTGCCAGATGGATTGATCGAAGAGGAACAGTTACTTGGTCTGCTAGGTCTCCTGATTTAAATCCTCTGGACTTTTTTCTTTGGGGATGCATTAAAGACGTAGTCTATCGCGATATTGCATCAACTCCAGAGGACATGCAGGAACGTATCGTGGATGTTTGTAATTCTCTTCAGCAGGCAACACTGGAAGCAGTAAATAATTTTTTCATTCAACGAGTGCTCCAGTGTATCGGTGTTCAGGGTCACCGCTTTGAGCACCTTTGAATGTTCTACTCCTGGGCTCACGAAATTGCAATCACCATCTTTCTCCTCCGAATGCGAAAATATTTTGTTGACACCGACCTACATACGGAGGAACGATCACCACGATAAAATAAGGGAAATTAGAGCTCGTACGGAAACATGTAGGTGTTCATTCTTTCCACGCGCTATAGGAGATTGTAATAATAGAGAATTGTGAAGGTGGTTCAAAAAAATGGTTCAAATGGCTCTGAGCACTATGCGACTTAACTTCTGAGGTCATCAGTCGCCTAGAACTTAGAACTAATTAAACCTAACTAACCTAAGGACATCACACACATCCATGCCCGAGGCAGGTTTCGAACCTGCGACCGTAGCGGTCGTTCGGCTCCAGACTGTAGCGCCTAGAACCGCACGGCCACTCCGGCCGGCGAAGGTGGTTCGATGAACCCTCTGCCAGACACTTGAATGTGATTTGCAGAGTATCCATGTAGATGTAGATAGAATGGTACAGGAGTGTCAAAGTCAATTTTGTGTTATGATTTTCTTGGTTTTCGTTTTATTTTCTGACAACTCCAGCAGGTGTACAAGTTTGTGATTCCGGGCTCAAAATCAATTGATTGCTGTCCACGTGATTTGGTCAAGAAAAATAGGACACCCAGTATAGCATCTCCTCGGCATAATAGTCCAATATCTTCCAGTTTGCTTTTCACAGTTAATGCACTGCCGGGGTACTGAGAATTCTCTCCCTATTGGCGGCAACTGAGAAATGATTTATTGCATATGTGTTTGTGTCCGTTTTGTGCTTACATGACAAGCAACAATAAAAATTGCATTAAGTATCAGTGTGATGTATTTAAATGCGACAGCAAGTTTTATAATTAGTTTTTACTCAACCTATTGTCTGTACATAACGCAATTAAAGTATTGGAGGAAATACTAGGCTAGTAATATACCGGGTGATCAAAAAGTCAGTATAAATTTGAAAACTGAATAAATCACGGAGTAATGTAGATAGAGAGGTACATGCTTGGAATGACATGGGGTTTTATTAGAACCAAATAAATACAAAAGTTCAAAAATGTCCGACAGATGGCCCTTCATCTGATCAGAATATCAATAATTAGCATAACAAAGTAAGACAAAGCAAAGATCATGTTCTTTACAGGAAATGCTCAATACGTCCACCATCATTCCTAAACAATAGCTGCAGTCGAGGAACAATGTTGTGAACAGCACTGTAAAGCATGTCCGGAGTTATGGTGAGGCATTGGCGTCGGATGTTGTCTTTCAGCATTTCTAGAGATGTGGGTCGATCATGATACACTTGCGACTTCAGGTAACCCCAAATCCAACAGTCGCACGGACTGATGTCTTGGGACCTGAGAGGCCAAGCATGACGAAAGCGGCGGCTGAGCACACGATCATCACCAAACGACTCGCGCAAGAGGTCTTTCACGCGTCTAGCAGTATGGGGTGGAGCGCCATCCTGCATAAACATCGTACGTTCCAGCAGGTGTTTATCAGCCAGGCTGGGGATGATGCGATTCTGTAACATATCTGCGTACCTCTCACCCGTCACTGTAGCAGTTATAGACGTTTTGCTGTCCAGCGCCATCTGTCGGACATTTTGTGAACTATGTTTCTTTGGTTCTAAAAAAACCCCATGTAATTCCAAGCGTGTTTGTCAATTTTTACATCTCTATCTACATTATTCCGTGGTTTATTAAGTTTTCAAATTTATGCTGACTTTTTGATCACCCGGTATCTATCATACACCCAATGCGACAACAAGTTTTAAAATTAGATTTTAACCTATTGTCTGTACATAACGTAATTAAATTGTTGGAGAATGTATTACGCCTTTAATATATGTAGCATACACAGCGGCTCATGTGACATGCAACTGTGAACACTGCCCATTGTGTTTATGTTGGCTGACCAATATACGTTACAGTGGACGCTTAGACATTTACAGAGAGGCATCATCGTATCCCTGAATGTGGTGTGCTGGCATCACAATCTGCAAGTTCTTCGATTAAGCAATGTGAAACTCTATTTGAAAATGCGGCGGAGCAAATTTCATGACATTGGCGTTTAGAAAATTAGCCAGTGATACTGTCCACTTTCTTTTGACACCAAGAAAAAAATAACCTTCTCACAAAGTAAGATTAGGTGACATTAAAATGTACAAATTACACAAGAAGACCGAAGGAGATTTTCAGCACTTGATATATCCTTCTCAGGAAAGGATATAATTCAGTTCTGCCTCTCGTACCATATCAGTTGTTTTAATATTAAGTGAGAAAATAAATATTTTAGGATTTATTTATTTATTTATCGTATCCAAGCCATCACCATTTTACAAGAAAAATATTACAATGCAAAAGAAGCAGTTATAATACAATAATACATGGTTATAAGGTAAATTAACTACAATAATATAGAAAAGTATGTAACATATAATGATAAGCGCTAAGGATGCGAAACAGAGCGATTTTCATATCCCACGTGAAGCCCAATACACTGCAGCTTGAATAGCCTTGTCATTTGCTTCAAATAGGTCTTGAGTCGAACACGGGTTGTTTAGTTTCCTGCAGACCAATAGGTGTTGTGGGTCTTGCTGTTCTCCACACTCGCAGGGCTCGTCTGCACTGATGTAGCCCCGTTTTTCCAAGTTTGCTCTGCATCTTGATACGCCTGTTCGTAGTCTATTCAGGGCTTTCCAGGTCGTATATGGGAGTTCAGAGCCAGCTGTGGGTTCTTCCCTGGGGCTATTCCTGGTCTTCCTGGGTCCACATTGTACCACAGTTCTTCTCGTCGTGCTCTAGGCGATAAAAGAGTTGCTTCAGTTGTTCGTAGGAAACTCTTCCTTGATTTAAGTTGGCGAGGTTGAAGATTGTATCCGAACATTGGATGCCTGGGATCTGTCTCCTGTTTATGTTTCTCGATTTCTGCGGCAGTCCTTCTTCTGATGTCTGGTACAACTGCTTTGTGGGAGTTGGGCGGAGGCATCCTGTCACGATGCGTCCAGTCTCATTCAAAGCTATATTTACTTGTTCAGCGTGGGTGTAATTTTGCCAAACGGGTGCCGAGTACTCCGCAGTGGAGAAACATAAAGCTAAAGCTGACGTGCGGAGAACTGTAGGTAGCGCTCCCCATCTGCTATTTGTTAGATTGCGGATGATTTTGTTCCTGGCACTCTCTTTCATCTTTGTGGCCGAACAGTGTTCCTTGTAGGTGAGAGCACGGTCAATTTTAATCCCAAGACACCACAAATAGGGTTTTATCAAAGCCAGCGCTAAATATAATGTCCATATTTTAGGATGCTGAAGCATAACAGGACACTGGATCCTTATCATGGTACCGATCAATAGTGTCACAAAAATCAACATTGACGGACATGCAGCCACCAAGTTTCGCAGCAGACTCATACTTATGTAACAAATGTTGGTATGGAAACATGTAGAAAAGAAGAGTAGCCCTTAAAGCAGTGAAGATCTTTGTATATGCCTGCACTCGCACTGACTGACAGCTGCGACAATTGTTTACAATAAAAATGGTTCAAATGGCTCTGAGCACTATGGACTCAACTGCTGTGGTCATAAGTCCCCTAGAACTTAGAACTACTTAAACCTAACTAACCTACGGACAGCACAAACATCCATGCCCGAGGCAGGATTCGAACCTGCGACCGTAGCGGTCGTGCGGTTCCAGACCGTAGCGCCTTTAACCGCTCGGCCACTCCAGCCGGCCAATTGTTTACAGAAATGACGCGGCAGGGAACACCTTTATCAGAGCATTCCAGACATCGTTCAGTAAGTCGTAAGTAGATGGACTGAAAATCAGATTAACGCCGCTTGCTAAGTCATTCAACCCCCTTTGATCAGTATCGCACAAATATTCTGATGGCCGAAAGGACCAGTTAGATTGGGAACTATCAGGTATTAATTAAGATCAAGAACTCGATGCGTACTGCAAATGGAAATTCTCTTCAAAAGCCGCTTTTTGCTTTACTTGGCAATGCATCAGCAGCAATTATATTGTAATCACCACGAGTATATGATAGTAACGACTGTATGATCAGAATGGTATGGGCACTCAGAGAATGTGGCCACCAGTTCTAAATGGCATTAGTGGTTGTGCACTTAATCTCACGCCACCTATCTAATAAAAATGGTGCGGTGACGTAGTCGCTTCTTATGATGAATAAATTTGTATAAGCTCTAGCTGACCGACAAGCTATCATACACTATGTGATGATGCGTGACCATGAACTTCTGCCCTGATACACCGCTTCATGGTACCCTCGAGTACAAGCCATTAATGGAAGCAAAAACTAACATTAGAAGCTAAACATCCATCAATCTGCTAAATCAAATATTCGTAACAGCCATCTCATTAACATTAAGCAGGCACAGATACTGCAGGTATTTGCTTAACAAAAACCATCTAATGCACAACTCGAATGAGAGCCACTATACAGGTTCTACATTTTCCAGTTACCTAAGTAATCAGCTTGCTGCGGTTTTGTTTCTGCTGTTGTGAGATAAACGGACCATTACTTATTTGAATAAATACGCCCTACACCCTGGGTCATATGTATTTCACACATTTTAGCGCCATCATAAAACAACGAATAAAGAAAGGATGGTGTTAAAGCTCTATTTCACAGTTAGTAAAACAAATTTTCGCAAATCACTTGTATTATCTCAGAAAACAGTTACATATAAAATGCCATCCGAAAAATGTTTAGACACTCGCTGGCAGTGGATGGTCTTCCAGGACTGGAACTAAATTATCCTATTCAATTCACTAGGTATTTACTAGTAATGTTGAAGTTCTCCGAACAATTCGTGCGTAATACGTTACATATGCTGGAAACTTAACGTTACTTAACAGGTAAATTACGATGTATTTCGTCAGTTACTTTGTGGGAAACCTGCTTCAGTCTTCATTAATTTTTGCCACGATTGGTAAGTTTAACTAGCAGGATTCTGCGGAATAATTACGTCTCAAAAGTCGGTCGGTGTAGCCGTGCCGTCCAGGGCGCCTTATCACGGTCCGCGCGGCCTCCCCCGTCGGAGGTTCGAGTCTTCCCTCGGGCATGGGTGTGTGTGTGTGTTGCCCTTAGCGTAAGTTAGGCTAAGTTAGATTAAGTAGTGTGTAAGCGTTGGGACCGATGACCTCAGCAGTTTGGTCCCATAGGAACTTACCACAAATTTTCAATTTTTTTACGTCTCAATCCGTGTCAGATTAAGAAATGCAACAGTGTAATGTTAAAACACAGTTTTTCCACAGTACCAAAAAACAAAACGAAATTTCGGAAACCTAATTCGTAAGTGAACAACTTACTTACAAAAAGCGTCTCGGATGGTACTGCACCACAACAATTGCTGCAAAACTCTTTCTCACGCAGATTATGGTGTCAGCCAGAACGAGGCAGCTCCACGCCAGCAGAAGCCACAACGAGAGTATTTCTGGCCACCCACTGACACACCCTCCTCGAAATACGCCAATAGCCACTATAACAGCGAACAAAACAGTTCTACGTTAAGTTAAATTAAGATAATTAATCTTTATATAACATTTGTCAGTACGCATACATGCCTGATCATGAGCAAAACATGCCTAAATGTATTGTAAAAAATTGAATTAGTCTGGACTACATCAATGAGAGAATGTTCGCCTTCTTAATCCCTCAATAGCTGTGTGCTACTAAAATTGTAGCCATAGGCTCAAATCCTCCTCTAATAGTATATTTAAAGTAACATATTTTCCTCCTACTCTAAATTAATTAATAAAGCCCAAAACGAATCTAAGTGACAGGTTCCTACGAAATCCTTAAGTCTGTACTGCAGTGCTGTATAAACAAAAAAGTAGTTTTCCATACTCGTCAGATGAATGATGGAGTACGCCAAACTTCACTCATTAATATTTTGTTAATTCATAGGTGCTTCTCTGTCGTTTATTTTTTACAATTTTTCGAATAAGGGGCCTGGAAGTAAAGACGTGTTAGATCATCGTCGTACAGAATATTTGTATCTACCTTAAGTATTTCTCTTCAGAGCAATGCTCAGAAAAGTTGATAGGAACCTTCTTAATTTAGGTATAAACCTGCGTCTGGTGTCATAATTCATGCGACATTCACACTGGGTGTGACTGGTAGACGGGGGGAGTGGACACGAACGATGGTGTGGTAGACGATAATACTTGTTTATCGCCCCATTTATAAGGTGACAGTACTGCGGTAGAAATTAAATCGGCATTAAGATACGAACATAGAGCATTAACTGGCATATATTGTGACTGTATTGTCTGTAGGGTGAGGGGTTAGAGGTGTTGATGCTACTCACCCACTGTTGAGAAATTCTGTTACGGGTAAAATTGAGTATGGCCTATAATCTGATATAGCGGCAGTTTGGCGTTAAAATTCAGCAGCATATGGGCAGTCTGTGTAAATTCTAGAACCGTCTGCCCATCTGTGCCGCAGCAATAGAATCCTATAATTCTCCTATGACTCTTGTGGTAGCCTAGAGGCGTGATTAACTTTAAAAGTTAGGGCCTAAATTAATAACACCTGCGCAAGCGACGGATAGAATCTCAGCACCACACTCCACTTGGTGAACCTGTTATCATTTCGGGTTCTCGCTGTCTTAATCATACTGCACATTTAGAACTTCAACATAGGCACTATTAGATTTTACTGACAGGGCATCAGCATCCAGCACATTTTAATCATAACGTATAGATGATACTCATCTTTCTGTTAGTACTCGTATATTTGGACTGAATGACAGTTCTACTGAAGGATGACTTATTCGAAACGTTACTGCCAGCAATTTTTGTTTTTGTTGCTGATAACAACCGTTTCTTCTTTAGCGTTATCAGAAGCTGTAATCGAAATTACGCTGCATACATTCACTTGTATAATTTTCAACGTAATTTCGAGCCTCATTGTCTGTAATTTCTTATAGTTTCTCGTGTAGTACCCTTCTCTGATTCGGAATTTCATGTTGGTCATGGATTCCGAAGTCTATTTCTTACGTTTTGCGATCGATGCTGTGTTGTTGTCTGCTCATTTTTTTTTGTCTGTTTCATGGATGGTGACACTGGCATCAGTCTACAGAAAAATATTTTCCAAGTCTCTTTTTATAAAAATGTTGTGTTGCCTATTCCTAAGTTGACAATGTAACTACTGAAGACGTTCTAAAAATGTGAAACACGGCTGACAACTAGCTCTCTAGTTTCCGTGCACTTGAGATAGAAAAACACAAATAATTGTGACAGTTAGTTATTTGTGTTGTTTAGATTGCTGTCTTAGTACTCTTAGTGTCTACGCTCTACTCCCTAAACCCAATTACAGAAACGCAAATAAGACTCATTGACATATACTTTGGGAATTTCGGTGCATGCCCACTACGCCTTTGAGACACGAAATGTAGTCACTTCCTAGACATCTCAAGGCTAGTATTCTTCGTGATAGAAGTGTAACTGAATCTTGGCAACGACGCATGATACGTTTGACAACCCTGTCACCGATTAGTGTGTTCTTGGGTGATGCATAATAAGCCCACAAAATTCGGTTGATACATTCGTATAATTTCCACTTAATAATCTGAGTGGTTTTCACACAGGATCTGAATTAAAGTTATTAATGCATGGTTTTCGTTCGACGTGGAAGTTGGAATTAACCTGTCTTTCACTTTGTGAGCTTGTGTGTTCTAGCCAGCATTGGAGCAATAAGGGGGAGGCCAAAGCTGCAGTATATTCCACTAGTAGTTTGCCTTTAAAGTGGATGCTACTTTTTTTCACAGTTCCCATCCCGCTGAAGGATACACTTTTAGCCGTTTCATGACAGAGCTACAAACAGTCAGCAACAACGAAACTTTATTTATCTTTTTTTTCTGAAATGCCACTTTTCCATACTACTGCATTGTGATACATGACAGCAAGTACACGCAGAGCGTTTCGAATTCCATAGTGAGTAATATCTGACTAATTCATGATGAGATAGACGCAAAACATTAAGTTCACACTGCCCTTTGCCCGATTTTATATCTCTTTTATTAGTGCTCAGTCATGAATTGTTCTTGAGAAAATTATATAAAGGCATCATAACTACACTCCTGGAAATTGAAATAAGAACACCGTGAATTCATTGTCCCAGGAAGGGGAAACTTTATTGACACATTCCTGGGGTCAGATACATCACATGATCACACTGACAGAACCACAGGCACATAGACACAGGCAACAGAGCATGCACAATGTCGGCACTAGTACAGTGTACATCCACCTTTCGCAGCAATGCAGGCTGCTATTCTCCCATGGAGACGATCGTAGAGATGCTGAATGTAGTCCTGTGGAACGGCTTGCCATGCCATTTCCACCTGGCGCCTCAGTTGGACCAGCGTTCGTGCTGGACGTGCAGACCGCGTGAGACGACGCTTCATCCAGTCCCAAACATGCTCAATGGGGGACACATCCGGAGATCTTGCTGGCCAGGGTAGTTGACTTACACCTTCTAGAGCACGTTGGGTGGCACGGGATACATGCGGACGTGCATTGTCCTGTTGGAACAGCAAGTTCCCTTGCCGGTCTAGGAATGGTAGAACGATGGGTTCGATGACGGTTTGGATGTACCGTGCACTATTCAGTGTCCCCTCGACGATCACCAGTGGTGTACGGCCAGTGTAGGAGATCGCTCCCCACACCATGATGCCGGGTGTTGGCCCTGTGTGCCTCGGTCGTATGCAGTCCTGATTGTGGCGCTCACCTGCACGGCGCCAAACACGCATACGACCATCATTGGCACCAAGGCAGAAGCGACTCTCATCGCTGAAGACGACACGTCTCCATTCGTCCCTCCATTCACGCCTGTCGCGACACCACTGGAGGCGGGCTGCACGATGTTGGGGCGTGAGCGGAAGACGGCCTAACGGTGTGCGGGACCGTAGCCCAGCTTCATGGAGACGGTTGCGAATGGTCCTCGCCGATACCCCAGGAGCAACAGTGTCCCTAATTTGCTGGGAAGTGGCGGTGCGGTCCCCTACGGCACTGCGTACGATCCTACGGTCTTGGCGTGCATCCGTGCGTCGCTGCGGTCCGGTCCCAGGTCGACGGGCACGTGCACCTTCCGCCGACCACTGGCGACAACATCGATGTACTGTGGAGACCTCACGCCCCACGTGTTGAGCAATTCGGCGGTACGTCCACCCGGCCTCCCGCATGCCCACTATACGCCCTCGCTCAAAGTCCGTCAACTGCACATACGGTTCACGTCCACGCTGTCGCGGCATGCTACCAGTGTTAAAGACTGCGATGGAGCTCCGTATGCCACGGCAAACTGGCTGACACTGACGGCGGCGGTGCACAAATGCTGCGCAGCTAGCGCCATTCGACGGCCAACACCGCGGTTCCTGGTGTGTCCGCTGTGCCGTGCGTGTGATCATTGCTTGTACAGCCCTCTCGCAGTGTCCGGAGCAAGTATGGTGGGTCTGACACACCAGTGTCAATGTGTTCTTTTTTCCATTTCCAGGAGTGTAGTTACTAGAAAGAATACTATATTGGAATTCTCAATGAGCCAACTGATGGCGATTGAACGCAGATGCTCACACTCCATCACATTTATCTGTTATCGAAGCCTCCTGAGTGTGCAGAATCAGTCATGCGAGAACGATCTTTCTTCAACCAAAAAATCTCATTCTGACATGTTTCGCGCAAAAGCACTCGAGTCATACAATACAAGGGTTCAGTGCTCCCTCTGCTGCCTTCACCCCTCTACTAAACGCAATGCAAACATTAAGTCGCAAATGTTAAATGTATTTCCAGTTGCTGCTATATTTTCTCACACTCTAACAAGTTCATAAGTTGCAGGCATGCAGAATCTAAATCGTAGTTGTTAGGTAAGTACAAGAAATTCAGTTAAGGAAAGGACTGTCGATAAATAAACTCATAGCGCAGCGCCATGTTCACCTGGTCGGAGGCTTCTGTCTGCTGTTGTCGGCGGGATACGCATGACCGGCAGCTGCTACCTGCCGTGGGGCGGGGGAACTCTAGAGCGTAAACTGTTGTGATCCTGAACTGGCACCCAGCAGTTTGAGGGAAATATTTACATAACTTTTTGCTATTATAAATGGATTAAAAAATGAAAAAAATTACGTTTGAGATAACTTCAGCCTGACAACTTTAGCAGACATCCGATATTCGATTTAAAGAAACTACAATAGGGATTCCCATCCCCCCTTCAGCACGCCCTTAAACTCGCTAATACTCTGCCTTCTCGGTCTCGCTTCATTGCCTTTAACGTTCTTTTCTGAAACCGTAAAATAAGTGGTTAAATTCTTCAATCTCGAAATCGAAGACGAAATAAATCAAAAACTGAGGCACTATGACCTGTCAACAACACAAATTTTTGTGCCAGATTAATTAAAATGATTTCCACCTCCTAGCAACACTTAATTGACGTACTTCTTCCATACAGTAAAGTGTGAAGCAAAACATTTTGAACGAAAGTTTTGTATTTCGGAATTTTTTTGAGGTTATGGTGCTCGTCCGACATACGAGTATATTATAATAATATACTCACTTATGCTCGCATTTTTGGTCGTAGTTGCAAAATATCCGAAGCGGCTTTCTGCATGAGAAATTTCCACATAAGTAACTTTGCCACCACTGTGTCGAAATTTTGTGGGAGTTGCGTTAGCAGTTCTCGCACTCTCCCACACACGGCATCTCCAAAACAGGCACATCTGGTTAAACCTAGCACAATACCAACTCTGTCGCTTCCAGTGAGCTTATGTACTTCATATCTCCGTTCATGGAGTTAAAAATCAGATGAACTGTCTGTAATTCCATCGAAGATGCAATTTGCCGCTTTCATTCGGTATAATATTTCTTTTTCATGGAAAAGGTGTAAGATCACAGACTATCTCATACCACTTCGTACGTGCAGCGTACGAGGTAAGTACAAGGGCTATTCCGAAAGTAAGGAACGATAGGTCGCGAAACGGAAACCTCAGTGAAAATCAAAACTGTTTTATTTGCAACAGTTAGCTACAACTTCCAGCTACTTATCTCCATAGTCGTCGATCCGACTTAGACGTTCGTCGTAGCGTTGTACCAACTTTCCAATACCCTCGTTATAGAAGGCAGCCACCAGTGCTTTCCACCAATTCTCTGTGCTGGCCTACAGCTAGTTGTCTGTGCCAAAATGTTGTCTTCATAGCCGGCGACCGAGCGAAGTGGCTCAGTGGTTAGACACTGGACTCGCATTCGGGAGGACGACGCTTCAATCCCGCGTCCGGCCATCCTGATTTGGGTTTTCGGTGATTTCCCTAAAATCGCTCCAGGCAAATGCCGGGATGGTTCCTTTCAAAGGGCACGGCCGACTTCCTTCCCCGTCTTTCCCTAGTCCGATGAGACCGATGACCTCGCTGTCTGGTCTTCCCCACAACAACCCAACCCATAACCAGCGGTTAATGTGAGCACAGATGAAACTCAGAGGGAGACAAATTACGGGCTGTATTGAGGCTAATCAAACATTTCCAATTGAAAACTATGCAGGATCATCTTCATTGCCCTGCAGAATGCGGCTGAGAATTGTCTTGAAGAAGAAAACGCAAAACGGTTATGTAATGTTGGCTGCATAACTTCAGGCCAAATTTCTCACCAGGCCCTCGTACTTGGCGGGAGACACTATTGTTCTAGGTATCTTTATGTGCTCCCTGTGTGCTCATAACTAAAAAGAACGACGTAACGCGATCGACAGACATACTAGAGACACTGCCCAACACACCTGTGCAAAACGTCATCGGATTTTTACTGTGGTTTCCATTTCGCGACAGATCGTGCCTTACTTTCCGAATAACCCTCGTAGATTGGCTTAGTGGCTAAGGCGACCAATTCCTAATGTGCAGGAAGGGAACTGTAATTTTTAAAGTATTAAGAAGATTATAAGTGAGCCGCTAGTCTTGCACTTATTCTCTGTGTGATTTCAGCTTGGCATTAAAATGAAGTGATATCTGCTTTGTGCTTTCGTCGGTATTATCAAAAAATGGTTCAAATCGGTCTGAGCACTATGGGACTCAACTGCTGAGGTCATTAGTCCCCTAGAACTTAGAACTAGTTAACCCTAACTAACCTAAGGACATCACAAACATCCATGCCCGAGGCAGGATTCGAACCTGCGACCGTAGCGGTCTTGCGGTTCCAGACTGCAGCGCCTTTAACCGCACGGTCGGTATTATCGTTCTCTTTGCATGAAAATAAAGAGAACACAAATTAATACAAAGTTTTTCTGGGAGTAAAAATACGAAACACTTACTTTCTTATGCCTTCATAGACATTGGCGTCAGGCACCATGTGAAAGAAATAATGTTCGGCTCAGATTTTTTGATCACTGGTCGGAAAGTAACTTCAAATCAACAGATTATTGAACGACTGAAAACAGTGAAATAGACAGCCTAGTTTGTATGTATAATCTGCTCCTCTTCTTTCTTTTTTTAAAAAAAAGAAAAGGAGGGAAAGATAAGAAACTAATTTGCCTCTTCCTCGAGGGAAAACAAAATATTCATTTGTCGTAACAAAATTTTCTCTCTAATGAAACAATAATTCAGTGGCGTGTCCAGTGTCCGTCATTCTATGCAACTGCATTTAGCCGCCGGGGATAGAGGCAACAAGTTCCCGGAAGAGTCTTTTATTCTGTGACAACTTTTCCCGTGAGTCACTAACTGCTTCGGACAGCTCTGACTTGGTTGTCTGTGCTGGTCTTCCACGCCTAATAATTTTCTCCTTCTCTGCCCTTACGGGCTCTACGGGACTGAGGTGGGCACCGTCGGGGGCTAGTTGAACAGCTCAACGTCTCCTGTCATTTGAAACCAGTGTTTTAGCAGTTTTCTGTGTGAACAGGAGAGCGCTCGTGTTGGAAGATTATTCTTCCTCCCGAAAAACTCTGACGAACAGAAGGACGCATTACGTTCTCCTGTATTTTGCAGTAGTAATGTCTAGAAAACGGACGGTCCACTAGCCAAAGGATGTCGCAACCACTTGCTGATATCCATCCGCAAACTGTGACAGCAGTTCGGCCACACCTTTGCCTCTGATAGACACATTTGCGATCGAATCTCACTCCACTTGCTCGATATACATAGATTGAAGTATATGGTGCTATAGGAAACATCTTCTCGTCCGTAAATACAACTTTACTCCAGTACAAAACTGTTTCCTTCTGCAGATCACTGCGAAAATTTAATCGGGCAGCCCCGACATTTCCGTGACCGTCGATTTTCCTCCGTACCTTCTTTTCTTGTTGAGACGACGCCAAATGGTCGACCTGCTCGAGCTTACCTAGAGGATGTTCCTAATTTCTAAGCTAGTCCTGAAAGGGTCTTCATCACTACAGTGGAGTGTACCAGTGTCTTGATCCTCTGCTGTAGTCCATGGAAGTGCAGGGTGGCGGCGACGGTTGGTGTGGCCTTCCTCCTCCATCGCCTTCACCAGAGATGTGTCGTAGATTAGCTGTTTCCTAGGGCACACGAAAAGGCGCTGATACAGTATCCATCTTCTTGAAGAGTAAGAATGCGACATTTGTCAAGAAACTTCCTGGAAGATTAAAACTGTGTGCCGGACCGAGACTCGAGCTCGGGACCTTTGCCGTTCGCGGGCAAGTGCTCTAACAACTGAGCTACCCAAGCACGACTCACGCCCGGTACTCACAGCTTTACTTCTGCCAGTACCTCGTCTCCTACCTTCCAAACTTTACAGAAGCTCTCCTGCGAACCATGCAGAACTAGCACTCCTGAAAGAAAGGATATAGCGGAGACATGGCTTAGCCACAGCCTGGGGGATGTTTCCAGAATGAGATTTTCACTCTGCAGCGGAGTGTGCGCTGATATGAAACTTCCTGGCAGATTAAAACTGTGTGCCCGACCGAGACTCGAACTCGGGACCTTTGCCTTTCGCGGGCAAGTGCTCTACCAACTGAGCTACCGAAGCACGACTCACGCCCGGTACTCACAGCGTTACTTCTGCCAGTACCTCGTCTCCTACCTTCCAAACTTTACAGAAGCTCTCCTGCGAACCATGCAGAACTAGCACTCCTGAAAGAAAGGATATAGCGGAGACATGGCTTAGCCACAGCCTGGGGGATGTTTCCAGAATGAGATTTTCACTCTGCAGCGGAGTGTGCGCTGATATGAAACTTCCTGGCAGATTAAAACTGTGTGCCCGACCGAGACTCGAACTCGGGACCTTTGCCTTTCGCGGGCAAGTGCTCTACCAACTGAGCTACCGAAGCACGACTCACGCCCGGTACTCACAGCTTTACTTCTGCCAGTACCTCGTCTCCTACCTTCCAAACTTTACAGAAGCTCTCCTGCGAACCATGCAGAACTAGCACTCCTGAAAGAAAGGATATAGCGGAGACATGGCTTAGCCACAGCCTGGGGGATGTTTCCAGAATGAGATTTTCACTCTGCAGCGGAGTTTGCGCTGATATGAAACTTCCTGGCAGATTAAAACTCTGTGCCGGACCGAGACTCGAACTCGGGATGTTTATCTTTCACGGGCAAGTGCTCTACCATATGAGCTACTCAAGCACTTGCCAGCGAAAGGCAAAGTTCGAGTCTCGATCAGACACATAGTTTTAATCTGCTAGGAAGTTTCATATGAGCGTACATTCCGCTGCAGAGTGAAATTCTCATTCTGGAAACATCCCCCAGGCTGTGGCTAAGCCATGTCTCCACAATATCCTTTCTTTCACGAGTGCTAGTTCTGCAAGGTTCGCAGGAGAGCTTCTGTGAAATTTGGAAGGTAGGAGACGAGTTACTGGCAGAATTAAAGTTGTGAGGACGGGGCGTGGGTCGTGCTTGGGTACCTCTGCTGGTAGCCACTTCCACAATTCTGGTCAATGGCTACTGCTCGCCGCTGATCACTATTGAGCGCTCAGTATGTCCCATGCCAGCCTTTCTCTTCGCCGTCGCCCTCAAGCCTGCACTTCATGGTCTACGACAGCGTTTGCAGGGCATTCACCTCCGCGATGTGCATTTTAAATGTGCCTATGCGGACGATGTAGTATTCTTGGCGAGGTCATCAGAAGATATATGTACAGCGATCGCTTGGCTTCATCTACATCTACATCTACATTTATACTCCGCAAGCCACCGAACGGTGTGTGGCGGAGGGCACTTTACGTGCCACTGTCATTACTTCCCTCTCCTGTTCCATTCCCGTATGGTGCGCGGGAAGAACAACTGCCGGAGAGAGAGGTGGCCGGGAGCCGTATCAACCTGCGAAAGTCGCACTACATGGATGTGGGCAGAGGATTGCATTTGAGTAAGCCAGTGGCCATTACCAAAGTCCTGGCGATGAAGTGTTTGGGAGTGACCTTCCATGGGAACGTGCAGCGTACAGCAGCAGCTACGTGTCGCAGAATACTTAATGCGATCCACATGTGACTTGTTCATGCGGGTACATTTTGTCAACGTCTAACTCGCTCCGAAACTTAATGATTACACACACGTTCTCCCGATGGTCGCTACGGTAGCTGCCAAGTTCCAGGCGGCCTTCGGTCATTTCGCCAGCGAGGGCAGGGTGTTCAATACCCGTTACGAGACATTAACGTTGCCCACACATGCAGGCGGCATTGGAATGATAAACGTGCACAACAGGGCCCGCGCTCTCTTCCTGCGGACGATGCATCGCCTCCATGCTTCGGACAAGGACACCTTCTCTGGTACATTGATTCAGGAGGAGGTGCCTCAATCCCTCCGTCCCCCGATTCGTGTTGGACATATCGCGCGAGCAATGTGTCACATTCGTGCCTACGTGATCGACATGAGTTATCTATTGGATGTCTTGCCTACAACGCGGGATCCTAGCACCAAGGACTTCTACCGCTACTTTCAACGGCCGCTGGCTGCTAATGTGGTTGGACGCGGACAACCGGCGGTTGGCTGGAGACGGGTGTGGAGTAACATACACTCCCCTTTCCTTCCCACCACGGTCCGAGCGCTGTGGTATATGATAACGACTGAAAAAGTCCCCACCCGACAACGATAACACATGATACATATTGCCGAGGATCCTCTCTGCCCCAGATGCGCCGCTGTCGTCACCGACATGCACCGTTTCGTTTGTGGTACGGTTGCCGACTGCTGGCTCCTCACACGGCGCATGTTGGCATTGTTGCTGCGACGAACGCCTCAGTCCGTAGAGCCCACCGAACTGATCCATCCCGACGTCAATACTTCCCTGCTACTCGTCATAACGCCACGATGTGCGCAAGGGGTATGGTATTTTCATACTTTTTTTAATGAGAGTGTTGCAGGTTTGTTAGATTATTGGCTTCATTTAAAGAGTAACTACAAGACTTTACGGTGCAAAGCGTCGTATGGTACGCTCCTTGCGAATTACTTAGGGTCGTTGTTTACGCGCCCTCCAGACCAGTACAGTGTAGCTGGTTTGAGAAGGGACTAAGATATCGCATATGATGGACTGATGAGAGACATCAACGGTAATTATAGGGTGTTTCACCCTCGCTGAACGAGAAGACGACCAGGACATCCGGCCATCTGGCTGTTGTGGACAACCCCGAGAGCCGGCCGCTGTGGCCGAGCAGTTCTAGGCGCTTCAGTCCGGAACCGCGCTGCTGCTACGGCCGCAGTTTCGAATCCTGCCTCGGGCAATTTGGGAGTCCAGATATCTCAACATCTTTTGTTCATAAAAATATTTAATTTTGCCTATATATATCTTGAGTGACTTGTGTGACGGAGCTAGTTAACTCAAATTCTGATGAATGTGGTAATGATTTTGAAATGTCACATACTGTAATAAAGTTGAGTATACAAGCGTTATGGGCTGTCTCATCTCTAATGACGCGTTTCCTAGTATTGGAAATATCGAGGTTTCAATTTACATTTGGACTGATTACGTTAAAGGAGAGTGTTCTCCAGTTATCTCTTTTGTATAGTCAAACGATTGAACTCAAAGCGATTAGAGGACCTACAAGACAGGTGCGTCATGTTGGGTGCATGCAAATCATGCGAAATGCAATTCAGGTCGTTTGGATACTTTTGAGTATGGTAGTACGTCCCCCTTCGTAGCCGAGAGAGCTACGCCCCTGACTGCCACGTAGAGAATGTGGATTCGATTCCATACACTGACAAAGAATTCGAGGATAGGGATGGAGATGAATAACACTCGTTAAGGAAACTGGTGAGCTACAGGAATGAGGAGGCTGTAGTTTCGATATTAGTGACCGAAAGAACGATACAGTAATCACTTACCTCTCATTACTGACGTCAAAATGACGCCATAGCGGTGGTCCTACCTAAATACGTTTTAGTCTTTACCAAATGCTTAAAAATGTTCTCTTCTTTCATTACACTATACAATTATTGGTAGTCACATATCAAATGCGATTAGAGAAGAATGCTCACATACTAAAGTTAACTTCACAGGAAACTTTATGATATTAAAAGCTGAGAAACATTTTACATTAAAACCCTCCTCATGCCTCACTGGTTCCGTCGAATCCGTCTGCGTATCTCTTCTTTCATAGTGACCTCCCCATCATCGCCTCACACTACGAGAACATCGCATGTCGATTAGCAAAGTGGCAGTAAACACTGTAAACGTTAATGTCCTCCAAGACAGTATACGGTTATAACAGCATGATGAAAACTAGTTTCTGCTGATCAGCCTACACTGTGGTTGCTACCTAAATACCATGTTAGCCCCACCATAAGCGTAGTTTGTCTATATTTAAAGGCGGTCAAAGCGTGATTGGTCATGCATATATGCTGGTTAGTACGCTGACGGTTGTTGTTTGACGAGACTTTGAATATAGACAAGTTACACTTGGTGACAATGTTGTGGTGTTAACACTGTATTTAGCTATCAATTGTAGTTACGCATGATCTGAGGAGGGTAGCTAATCAACCGAAACCGATTATCATATTCTTGATATCACATTACATTACGATCAAGTCCATTAAAATTTATACCAACATATATCGCTGTGTGTGTCCTCCACCTAACGCTATCAGATCATACAAATCCCAGTAACACGTCACAGGGTTCGTTGAAAAAAGTTCAGTGCTGGCTGACGTGGGAAGACGCGAAGAGGAGAGATGCCGGCGGATTCGAGGGAATCGGTGAAGCACGGAGAGGAGTAACTTTAATGTAAGGCAGAGACGTTTACTCCAGCATTTTAGTATAATTTAGTGTAATCTGACGCGAGGATCAGGACCTGATTCACGAAACTCACCGACGCAAAATTTGGTAATTGCCGCATAATTAGTGGAATATTGAAGGCCAGAAGGGTGATCAGAGTTTATCGTCATTATGGACGGAGCACAAGCTCAGACTAATGATGCGCTATGTAAATCGCAGTCTAGGGACAAGTCTGCCTTCGATCATGCTGGGGCGCGCACACCTTGTTTGCGTCTCGCCTCTTGTGCTGCTTGCGAGCGAGCGTGCGTTTGTTTACTTCCGCGTAGCGTAGACTTTATCGACCATCATGGCGTTTTCTAACAACCAAGCCAAAATTGAATTAACTTTTACTTTGGATCGCGAACGACAAAGTTGTATGAAGCAGAACGTTTTATACGGGTGAAATGCGTCTTCCACCAAAAGATATTCTCGGAATTCATTATTTGATCCTCAGTACTACCGTGTACTTAAAGCTGGCGAATGACGAGCTGTCCGCCGATGTTGTGCGGCGCCACGTTAATCTTCTCAAGTTTCGATACTCTGACGGACATATAGGGACAGTCGTGGTTGATCATGCTTGTTTTGGCCTCCCAATCTCGCAGGTTTTCGAGTTCGCGCTTGAGGTACCGTCGGACGTTGTGGTCGCCGCCTTTAAGCCTTAAGCCGTCGGTACACGGACCGTGCATCCGAACGTTGAGCGTTGAGCGTGCCGAGTTTCTGACGTCATAGCGTGGAATAGCACGTTCGGGAGTCTTTCCGAATGTGCAGAGCAGTATCTGGCATGTCAGATATTCTGAGCGTTGACCAATGAGATGGCACAATGCCACCTACGTCGCACGCTCGCCGTCTCCCTTCAGTACAGAGTTGTGAGGCGCCATATTGGCATTCATTTCAAGCCTATATTTATAGCACACGTGAGGCAATACTGACCTTACGACTTATCTTAGAAGAAAGATTAAGAAAATGCAAACCTACGTTTCTAGCATTTGTAGACTTAGAGAAAGCTTTTGACAATGTTAACTGGAATACTCTCTTTCAAATTCCGAAGGTGGCAGGGGTAAAATACAGGGAGCGAAAGGCTATTTACAATTTGTACAGAAACCAGATGGCAGTTATAAGAGTCGAGGGGCATGAAAGGGAAGTAGTGGTTGGGAAAGGAGTGAGACAGGGTTGTAGCCTCTCCCCGATGTTATTCAATCTGTATATTGAGCAAGCAGTAAAGGAAACAAAAGAAAAATTCGGAGTAGGTATTAAAATTCATGGAGAAGAAGTAAAAACTTTGAGGTTCGCCGATGACATTGTAATTCTGTCAGAGACAGCAAAGGACTTGGAAGAGCAGTTGAACGGAATGGACAGTATCTTGAAAGGAGGATATAAGATGAACATCAACAAAAGCAAAACGAGGATAATGGAATGTAGTCAAATTAAGTCGGGTGATGCTGAGGGAATTAAATTAGGAAATGAGACATTTAAAGTAGTAAAGGAGTTTTGCATTTAGGGAGTAAAATAACTGATGATGGTCGAAGTAGAGAGGATATTATCTGTAGACTGGCAATGGCAAGGAAAGCATTTCTGAAGAAGAGAAATTTCGTAACATCGAGTATAGATTTAAGTGTCAGGAAGTCGTTTCTGAAACTATTTGTATGGAGTGTAGCCATGTATGGAAGTGAAACATGGACGATAAATAGTTTGGACAAGAAGAGAATAGAAGCTTTCGAAATGTGGTGCTACAGAAGAATGCTGAAGATAAGGTGGGTAGATCACGTAACTAATGAGGAGGTATTGAATAGGATTGGGGAGAAGAGAAGTTTGTGGCACAACTTGACTAGAAGAAGGGATCGGTTGGTAGGACATGTTTTGAGGCATCAAGGGATCACAAATTTAGCATTGGACGGCACCGTGGAGGGTAAAAATCGTAGAGGGAGACCAAGAGATGAATACACTAAGCAGATTCAGAAGGATGTAGGTTGCAGTAGGTACTGGGAGATGAAGAAGCTTGCACAGGATAGAGTAGCATGGAGAGCTCCATCAGTCCAGTCTCAGGACTGAAGACCACAACAACAACAACAACAAATGTATAGCACCAGCAAATTGAGAATCACTGGAGAACCTGTTATTAACTGTGTGATTCAATAAAATAATGAGAAACATCAAATTCGTGGCAAAAGAATTATAATGAGAATAGGCTATTTGAAGGCAGCGATGCACTGAAGAGCGACCCAAAACGCATTGTTCTTGGTACAATTTCCTATAGTTAAATTTCCATTAGTAACGATTAAGGTTTTCAGCAAGCTGTAATGTACTATGATTATATGCGATGGGCGTGATCTTGGTTTGGTGTAATGAGTAGCGTCACTGTCCTGTATGGGGTTGGGTGGTGGTTCGCTTCTCGACACTACCGAATTTTTTTTCCTTACATTCACTTTTTTATTGGGTTCTGATACTTTATTATTAGTTTAATGTAAGTACATACTATAATATTTGATGTTATGTAAGTATAAGTTCACCTTCTTTCGAGGGCTGACTTTGTTCGATTGGCTTAATGTACAGGACAGCTTGCGCTACTTGTATAAAGATATTTTGCTCCTTTTTCTTTTAGGCGTCGTAATTCACATGTTGCAAAGATTCTGCTATTGGATAGGAACAGTGATCAAGTAAGGCTGACCTTGGGCTTTTACTAAAATGTGGGAATGATGAAATAATGTTTATCTTATGCGGAGAAGTATTCCAAATTTGTACCGCACTGTTCGTAATGGAACTTTTATAAGCCTGTGTACTTATTGACTGGACATGGTACTTTCCTTTTCGTGGACGTTGGAGGAAATGTGAGTTTTAATAGAGCTAACGTGGGAATTCTACGCGCGCCCGTTGAGTAAACAGTGTGACTTACGAACTAGAAACATCCCTCAACTGCCGCTGGAGTGCGTTGCGATTGCGTATACCACGGCGGGGTCCATGTACCGTATGCACAAGTCACATCGCTCCTGAGCGTTCAGCAGCACGTTGAACTTGGCACGCTCGACGTTAACGTTTGACAGCACGGTCCGTGTGCCGACGGCTTTACGCCAACGTCGTCAGTCGCGTTGCTGCAGGTGGAAGACGTTCGAAACATACCATGTCCTCAACGTCGACCGTCAAATAAAAATTGAACTACGGAAACTACTTGATTATTGCCGACTGCAGGGCGGACGTCATGTACGATATCAGCGCACCTGTTCAGGCTGTGGCCGGGAAGGCCATTACCATTCTGAATGTCTCCGGTGTAGAATGGTTCAGATGCTGTTCGGAGATGTCGCTCTTACTGCGGCGCCAACTGTGTATCCTCCATCTTAAGCGTCTGCTGCGGTGTTGCCTGCTGCGCACCGTCTGAAAAAGTCGGTACTGGCGTCGAGTCTTTCGAAGACGTGATGGCCGTTATGCCTGTCTCTTCTGAACTCCTGCCGGAGGCAACACAAATGAACCATGACCGTCAGCGGGCTGACTGTCCCGACCCCATGGATACTGATTATTTGGCAGTACCGACCTGCGCTTTTCTGCCATCTAGCTACATGTCGGACGGTAGCCGCCAGCCGTCCTACACGGAACAGCATGTTAAGAAGGAACGGTCGCCGAGGAAACGGAGGAAACAACGCCGTGCCCCTTCTAATGACTGCCTCCATCGGAAGTCTACACCGGATGACGACCCTGTTACTAATGCGCTGCACTCTGACACCTGACGACGCGACGTCCTTCCCCGCCTCCATATCCAGGCAGTGTTCACCTGCGGACACCAACCTTACCCCGCCTGCCTCTGATGCGCTTACCTCCCCTTCTCTGTCTGACGCTGCTTGTGGCCACAACACTGAAAGTGTTCCACTGAACCGGCCCGGTGAGACCGTTTCCTGGGCGGATGACATCGATGGTGAAGATGGTAAGTCTGTAGGTGTACAGAGTGATGGACCCCCATTGGTGGAGTCACGTCGCTTCCTGTCATAGTGATGTGCCCTTCAAATGGTTCAAATGGCTCTGAGCACTATGGGACTCAACTTTTGAGGTCATCAGTCCCCTAGAACTTAGAACTAGTTAAACCTAACTAACCGAAGGACATCACACACATCCTTGCCTGAGGCAGGATTCGAACCTGCGACCGTAGTGGTCGCGCGGTTCCGGACTGTAGCGCCTAGAACCGCTCGGCCACTCAGGCCAGCGATGTGCCCTTCAAAAAAAATGGCTCTGAGCACTATGGGACTTAACATCTTAGGTCATCAGTCCCCTAGAAATTACAACTAGTTAAACCCAACTAACCTAAGGACATCACACACATCCATGCCCGAGGCAGGATTCGAACCTGCGACCGTAGCAGTCGCGCGGTTCCGGACTGCGCGCCTAGAACCGCGAGACCACCGCGGCCTGCGATGTGCCCTTCCACGGGAGCCTAACAGGAAGTTCTCTGTGCTTCCCCTGGTTTGAATCGCCCGTCCTGCTGGCAATGGCAGCTTTCCAGACTTATCGCGTAGCCGCGGTCTATATCAATACCATCTTTGAATGTCTCAAACTGCCTTTAATCCATAACGACCTGTATGCTGCGGGTATTGACATTGTTGTCCTTCAGTAAGTGCGCGTTGCAACGATCTGCGATCCCCAAGGTTTTACAGCACATGTCTCTCAAGCTTCCCCTACGGTATTTGCGTTGATCCAGTTGTCTACCTCCCTAACGCCAGAGGCAGGCTGTCACGTTTGGTGGCGTCGGGATCGTCAATGTCTACGCGCCATCTGGTTCAGGTCGCCGCCGTGAACGTTCCACCTTCTTCTCAGAGACACTCACGTCCCTTTTCCTGCGTCGGTAGGACGCACTGATCGTGGGAGGCACCTAAAGACCGTGCGCGGCACTAACATTTCTCCAGTACCTCAGCGGTGTGGATTCTTGGGAACACGCTCATGGCGATCGTCCTGGGTTTACGCATTTCACTAGCAATTCTTCCAGCCGCCTCGATAGTGTTTACATCTTCCGTGATATTGTCAGTGGGGTGTAGGCTGCTGAAGTCTGGGCCCGTTGCATTCCCTGACCATCACCCATATATCTGCGCCATACATCTCTGCCGCCAAAGAGTGTGGCGCAGCCGTGGACGATGGAGACTGAAAACGATCCACCGTACATCACCTGAATGCCAGCAGCTCCTCGAGGGTACTTGGACAGCCTGTAGTCGTCGCCGTGATGCCAGTCATTGTGCCCTCCGCAAAGCAAACTCTTGACTGATTACGGAAAGGAGGTTGCGCCGACTAACTCATTTCTATTTCACCATTGTCCGGGAACGTACTAAGATGCCGAATTCGTCAGGGTCAGGCGATGGAAAATCGTGTCAAGGCACAGCTGACATCCCTCTCTCGCTTCCACCTTGACGGAAGGGCCGCCGGCCGAAGTGGCCGTGCGGTTAAAGGCGCTGCAGTCTGGAACCGCAAGACCGCTACGGTCGCAGGTTCGAATCCTGCCTTGGGCATGGATGTTTGTGATGTCCTTAGGTTAGTTAGGTTTAACTAGTTCTAAGTTCTAGGGGACTAATGACCTCAGCAGTTGAGTCCCATAGTGCTCAGAGCCATTTGAACCATTTTTTTGACGGAAGGGCGTGCACACACGACAGGTTAGTGCCGGAGCTTCCATCTCTGTATCATGTTATAGCGGAACGACAACACCGTCGGAGGACTTTGATTGATGTTCTTACGACCGACGATGGGTGGCGTTTAGATACCAAACGGGATATAGGGTCTGCCCTCCACGCTGTATGTTATGCTGTACTCTGAATAACGTCACCACCCCGTCAACATTACAGCGGTCTCCATACTCTCCCTCTGCTCGGTTCCCGTGGATGCGATTGTGGATCTGCTTGCTAACGTCACAGAGCTATCCAGACGGGTTCTACGAACATTTTCACTCTTCTGGCACCACTCGGGACGGACATTTATCTGGACCTCTCCTGCCGATTCCGGACGGTTTCCTCAGTGGTTACATTCTCGTCCACAAGCCTCGGGGTATCTCACGGATATGCGTTTACCTCCTCTTGACGTCACTCAACAGCGACACAAATATCTTTACCCAGATGGAAGCTGCGTGGCTTAAACGGATGGCTTTGTACGTGGTTTCCCCAGATCAAACTCCTTTCGGAGCCGTCAATAGCATCCACATTGCCCTCTATCGCTCTTGATCACTCTCGTCGTATACCTGGACTTCTCGCAGCGCTTTACTTCAGCCAGGCGTTCGATCAGCTCGATGACGACTACATGGAAAGGGTTCTCTGCAATATGGGATAACCTGATACTGCCGTCGAAGTCTTAACGTGCCACCTTCGTGGAGCTACGTATCAGGTACTCTACAATGGCCGTCTCACTACCACCATCTCGATCCGTCGATCAGTGTGTCAACGCTGCCCGCTTCTGCACTCTTGTATACTTTCACCATGTAACCACTTTTGTATACTTTCACGGCCTCCGTCAACGCCTCTCTGGGATATATTCAGCTGCACTGCTTGTGCAGACGATCTCATCATCGTTCTTCGTAGCAGTGCTCAGGTCAGGGAGTCACTCGTACGGGGTACCACATACAGCGAGCTTTTGGTAGCTGCCATGATGTCCGCAAATAGAGCGCCAAATCTATAGGTGCGGGGCTTCTGCTCTGCCTGTAGCTAATGCTATCCAATGCTTAGGACTCGGCTTCGCAAGTGATCTGCGGCGCACGATTGCAGTAAACTACCGGCAACTACTTTCCCAACTACGAGCCGCACTCTTTTTAGTCATCTGTTTTGTGACTGGTTTGATGTGGGCCGCCACGAATTCCTCTCCTGTGCCAACCTCTTCATCTCAGAGTAGCATTTGCACCTATGTCCTCAGTTATTTAATGACTGTATTGCAATCTGTCTTCCCCTACAGTTTTTGGCCTCTACAGCTCCATATAGTACCATGGAAATTATTCCCTGATGTCTCACCAGATGTCCTGTCGTCCTGTCCCTTCACCTTGTCAGTGTTTTCCACATATTCCCTTCCTCTCCGATTCTGCGCAGATCCTCCTCAATACTTACTTTATCAGTCCACCTTATTTTCAGCATTCGTTTGTAGCACCACATCTCAAATGCTTCGATTCCCTTCTGTTGCAGTTTTCCCACAGTCCGTGTTTCACTACCATAGAATGCTATGCTCCAAACGTACATTATCGGAAATTTCATCCTCAAATTGAGGCCTATGTTTGATACTAGTAGATTTCTCTTGCTCAGAAACGTGCTTTTTGCCAGTGCTAGTCTGCTTTTGATGTCCTCCTTGCTGCATTCGTCATTGGTTATTTTGCTACCTAGGTGGGACAATTGCTTATCTTTATCTACTTCGTAACAATCACTCCTTATGTTATGTTTCTCGTTGTACTCATATCTGCTACTTCTCATTACCCTCGTGTTCCTTCGATTTATTCTCGATCCATATTCTATACTCATTAGATAATTCCATTCACCAGATCATGCAGTTCTTCTTCACTTCCACTCAGAATAGCAATCATTGATATCCTTTCACCCTGAATTGTAGTTCCACTCTTGAAACTTTCTTTTATTTCCACCATTGCTCCTTCGATGCACAGACTGAGGGGCAAATACTACATCCCTGTCCTGCACCCTTTTTAACCCGAGTGCTTCGTTCTTGGTCGTCCACTCACATTATTCCTTCTGAGCTCTTTTACGGATTCTATATTACCTGTCTCTCACTATAACTTACTCCCGTTTTTCTCAGAATTTCGAACACCTTGCACCATTTCAGATTGTCTAATGCTTTTTCCAGGTCGACAAATCCTATGAATGTGTCTTGATTTTTAATTAGTCTTGCTTCCATTATCAGCCGCAATGTCAGAATGGCCTCTACATCTACATCTACATTTATACTCCGCAAGCCACCCAACGGTGTGTGGCGGAGGGCACTTTACATGCCTCTGTCATTACTCCCTTTCCTGTTCCAGTCGCGTATGGTTCGCGGGAAGAACGACTGCCGGAAAGCCTCCGTGGGCGCTCGAATCTCTCTAATTTTACATTCGTGATCTCCTCGGGAGGTATAAGTAGGGGGAAGCAATATATTCGATACCTCATCCAGAAACGCACCCTCTCCAAACCTGGACAGCAAGCTACACCGCGATACAGAGCGCCTCTCTTGCAGGGTCTGCCACTTGAGTTTGCTAAACATCTCGGTAGCGCTATCACGCTTACCAAATAACCCTGTGACGAAACTCGCCACTCTTCTTTGGATCTTCTCCATCTCTTCTGTCAACCCGACCTGGTAGGGATCCGACACTGATGAGCAATACTCAAGTACAGGTCGAACGAGTGTTTTGTAAGACACCTCCTATGTTGGTGGACTACATTTTCTAAGGACTCTCCCAATGAATCTCAACCTGGCACTCGCCTTACCAACAATTAATTTTGTCTCTGGTACCTTTACTGTGATATCGATAGCTGCGATGCCACAACGTAGGTGCGCTCTCGTAGGTTGGCACTACGAGAGCGGACGAACAACGCCGACCACAGCGCCCTCTAGCCGACGCTGTGGAGCTCGACGAGCGCCGCTCCACATTCAGCCCATCTGATCAAGAGCAGACGACCAAGCAGCTTAGCTTCAACTTGCAGGGGGGCGGCGGCGGCGGCGGCGGCGGCTGCGGCGGCGCTAGCCATTATATAGACTTTGCCTTTGTAACTTCTAGTAACTATTAGCTTCGATACATGAATGGCTGCGCACCTACTTGCTCATCTGTACCAAAAGTTAAGTAATGTGTTTGTATATGTTTATACACCAGTAAAGGTGCTTTAGCTTTATTTGCAGTACCGAAGTACTTCACCTTTTCCTCTTCCTACTCGAGTCCTTCACTCTCGACCTATTTTGCAGAAGCAGTTCACTGGAGCAGATCCACACGCCGCCTATCCAGGCGCGATACAAGAAAGTGGCGACTAGGAACGTTCTTTTTCTTCTGTTAGGTTTTTTTGCTCGGTATTGCTTTTTTGTGATAGCTCCGTGTGACTGCGTGTATGAGTGCTTCCATCCTTCGCTATAAGATATTTTGTGTAAACTATGGCTCCGCCACAGAACAGACTTCGCTGTCCGATCTTGTACGGTTTCAGGCTCAGCAAATGACGCAGCTGCATGCTGCTGTAAATGGAGTGGTCACACTACAAACTGCAGCTAATACGGCGCCTCCGACGCCGCCACCTGTCCCACTGACCACGCCCACGGCGCCGCCATTTCTAGCCTTCAATCCGGACGTTGAACGCTAGCCAGATTACATCGCCCAGCTTGAGGCACACTTCTCACAAGGGAACCTCCCCATCGCACCCCTCTCAGATTTAGTTATAAGTTGGGACAGTGGATAGGCCTTGAAAAACTGAACACAGGTCAATCGAGAAAACAGGAAGAAGGTGTGTGGAAAAAAGTAAGCAAAATATACAAACTGAGTAGTTCATGCGCAGGATAAGCAACATCAAGGATAACGTGAGCTCAGGAGGGCCGTGGTCCAGGGGTTAGCGTGAGCAGCTGCGGAACGAGAGGTCCTTGGTTCAAGTCTTCCCTCGAGTGAAAAGTTTACTTTCTTTATTTTCGCAAAGTTATGATCTGTCCGTTCGTTCATTCACGTCTCTGTTCACTGTAATAAGTTTTGCGACGAAAGGACGTGCCTCTCCAATGGGAACCGAAAACATTTGATCGCAAGGTCATAGCCCACCGATTCCTCCACAGGAAAACACGTCTGATATATTCTATACGACACTGGTGACGGCATGTGCGTCACATGACAGGAATATGTTGTCGACCTACCTAACTTGTACACTTGGCGAATGGGTAAAAAGGTTCTTCTACCTTGCCCGGCTTAGGTTTTCTTGTGGATGTGAGAATCACTCCAAAAAAAGTGATGAAAACGTAAGAGTTTGTCACATAAACTGAAAATAAAAAATTAAACTTTTCACTCGAGGGAAGACTTGAACCAAGGACCTCTTGTTCCGTATCTGCTCACCCTAACCACGGGACCACGGCGCTCCTGAGCTGGCATTATCCTTGATATTGCCTGTCTTGTGCATGGACTACTCAGTTTGTATATTTTGCTTATTTTTTTCGTAGTTCCACACAACTTCTTCCTGTTTTCTCGATTGATCTGATGGCAGTTATTCAAGGCCTATCCAATGTGCCAACTTATAACTAAATCTGACGGGGGTGCCATGGGGAGGTTCCCCTGTCAGCAAACAACATACCAGGTATAGAGCAGCTTGCCTTATTCATTGCCAACGCGGGTGTTATGTGATACCGTGCACTCGTAAAATTGTTTTCCACCGCCCGCCCAGGGACTAAAACGTACGACGAAGTCATTGACGCTTTCAATTCCCACTTATGTGACAGTGTAAATGTGGTAGCTGCACGCTAAAAATTCTTTCGTCTCCGGCGTGGTCCTACTCAGTCCAATAAATCTTGGTTAGCGGACCTTCAGGGACCAACATCTGATTGTGACCTTAACTGCTCATGTGGACGCTCATATGCGAATATAATGATTAGAGACGGTATTGCGCAGAATGTGGAAGATCATCGCACCTGCGAGCAAATCCTAACATTTAAAAACCCGTCTTTGCAGAACCACGCGACTGCTACCGTCGCAGGTTCGAATCCTGCCTCGGGCATGGATGTGTGTGGTGTCCTTAGGTTAGTTAGGTTTAAGTAGTTCTAAGTTCTAGGGGACTGATGACCACAGATGTTAAGTCCCATAGTGCTCAGAGCCATTTGAACCATTTGAACCGTCTTTGCAGGAAGTAGTGGACTTGCTAAACAGACAAGATACATTAGATATGGCTACTTCCATGTTCGACGTGACCTCGGGTGTGTGTACTGTTAGCGAGGCACAACACGTGCCCTCCCGCTCTGTCCCAGCACAGCGAGCCGCAACGCGCCGCTCGCACTCAAGTAAACAAGTTTCCAACCAGGCACCTACTCAGAAACTGAAATCATCTCCGAACTGCTTTGGTGCCCACCCACGGGACAGTTGCCCCACCCGTCAAGCACAGTGTTATTTTTGTAATAAGAAAGGACACGTTGCTTGAGGCTTTCCCGACGGACATGTTGTATATATGGTTCTCGGGCGAGACGTCGGATGTCACAGTGAAAACTCCACAATATTTCATCGGTGCAACTGGCCGACATCTTCAGGTGCGACGAACACACTGCTAAGGCAGGACCATAGCCCCCTATTTTTGCCAGTCTTAGGCAGGATGTGCGCATGCGTGGCGGCGCCAAATTCTATGGCCAATAGCGACGCAATCAACCGATAGCTGGAAGGACAGCAACGCCACCTACAGGATGAAGAACCAAAGACTTCTGCGCACGCGCGCAGGCTGCCGCCGCTACTCTGCGCTGCCATCGGCCGTCCCAGCGTCCTCTGTCCTGCCTTTAGCAGTGTGTTCGTAACACCTGAAGATGTCGGCCAGTTGCACTGATGAAATATTGTGGAGCTTTCACTATAACATTCGATGACTCGCCCGAGAACCATATACAGGGTGTTAAAAAACATTCCTCACACACAAATAAAGAAAAGATGTTATGTGGACATGTGTCCGGAAACGCTTAATTTCCAAGTTAGAGCTCATTTTAGTTTCGTCAGTATGTACGCTCAATGGAGCACGTTATCATGATTTCATACGGGATACTCTACCTGTGCTGCTAGAACATGTGCCTTTACAAGTACGACACAACATGTGGTTCATGCACGATGGAGCTCCTGCACATTTCAGTCGGAGTGTTCGTACGCTTCTCAACAACAGATTCAGTGAGCGATGGATTGGTAGAGGCGGGCCAATTCCATGGCCTCCACGCTCTCCTGACCTCAACCCTCTTGACTTTCATTTATGGGGACATTTGAAAGCTCTTGTCTACGCAACCCCGGTACCAAATGTAGAGACTCTTCGAGCTCGTATTGTGGACGGCTGTGATACAATACGCCATTCTCCAGGGCTGCATCAGCGTATCAGTGATTCCATGCGACGGATGGGTGGATGCATGTATCCTCGCTAACGGAGGACATTTTGAACATTTACTGAGTTTGAAGTCAGGCTGGTACGTTCTGTTGCTGTGTGTTTCCATTCCATGAATAATTTGATTTGAAGAGAAGTAATAAAATGAGCTCTAACATGGAAAGTAAGCGTTTCCGGACACATGTCCACATAACATATTTTCTTTCTTTGTGTGTGAGGAATGTTTCCTGAAAATTTGGCCGTACCTTTTTGTAACACCCTGTATACAAGAAAGGACACGTTGAAACTGTGTGCAGTAAGGGAAACTCTAATTTGCAGCCTGTTTCCCGTTCGCGTGACTCGCGTGAGCGTCACCGCAACGGAAACCGCCATGATCATGATTCGCATCAGCCTACGGACGTGAGTGGCATTTATTCACAGCCTTCTGCTTTACGTGCTTCTACAGCTTATCGTGTGAATCAAGTTTTGCCAGACACTTCCTCTCGCATTCAGCGCAATGCGAGGAAATTTTTTGTGCCTTTGAACATTTATGGACGTTCTGTTCGCATGCAGCTGGACACTGGTCCGTCAGTTTCTTTACTGAACAGATCAACGTATGACTTGCTTGGTTCGACCCCGCTTCGTCGTTCACATTCCCCATTGACCGCATTTACTGGACAGGAAATCTCAGTGCTTGGTGTGCGTAGTTTTCAAGCCACGTATAGTGCTCCACTCTAGTAACGCTCCGAACATTTTTGGCATGGACGCGTTTGAACTTTTTGGCCTCGCGATTCAAGACAAAGTACTTTGCATCAACGTTAGTGACCATGCAGACAGTGTTGCTGCACTATGCAGTAATTTTGCTAAACTCTTTTCTGATGGCCTTGGTTGTGCCACAGACCTTGCAGCGCATGTTGTAGTTAAAGACAAATCCATGCTTATTTTCCGGCTCGAACGCCTGGTACCGCATGCATGTGCAAGGTAGTGGTGTTATTGAGCCTGTTTCTGCTTCGCCTATAGTGTGAAATTTCCAACGGTTGTCTCCGTATTTGTGCTGACTTTAAGTCTACAGTAAATCCCCAGACACTGGCCGCTACGTTCCCCTTATCACGTCCTGAGGACATTTTTGATAAGCTTGCTGAGGGAAAATTCTTTTCCACGATTGACTTGCGGAACTTAGACTTTCAAACTCCGCTCGACGAACAGTCAAAGCGCTATTTTGTGATTAACACCCACCTTGGCTTGTTCAAGTTTCGCCACCTTCCGTTCGGTTGTGCTTCGTCTCCTGCTATTTTTCAGTCTTACTTGCAGCAGTTGTGTGCCAGTCCCTGGTTGCTCAAATTATCTGGACGATATAGTTGTGTCGGATCGAACCCCTGACGAATATTTGCAGAATTTGCGTGCCTTATTTACTGTCCTTCTGCAGACAGGACTAAAGTGTAACAGACAAGTCTAATTTTTTTTTCAAACTGAGATTTAGTATTTAGGACATATGATTAACGGACAGGGTATCCACCCCTCACTGTCACATCTCCGTGCGATTAGAGACTTGCGGGCCTATCACCCTCAAATAGGACACTTTCCCCACCTTCAAAAAGGATTGACTGCGTTCCCATTGTTCACTGTTGCTTCAAAGGGCTCTATAGGACCTCATTAAAAATACTAAAGAAATTGTGGTCTGCAGATTCGAGTTGATCATTAAGCAATAAGTTAGGCTATCTTTTTTGTTTCTATAAATTTGAATTTTTTTTACGATGTCAAGCTTCTTCCTGTGGAGGCCTTATGCAAATCTCCTTGCCTCAGCGTATATCTAACACTTCATGCTTAGACACCTGCATATGGTCTCCAAATGCAGACTTATGTGTATTTGTGTGTTCTCGAAAACGTGTAAAAAAAGACCTTCCTGTGTGCCCGACATAGAACCCTTCGTACTCACCGCATCGTAGTTTATAAACCCCTGTGCTTTTGTATTTATGTGCTTGGCTTTCTACAGTATGTCTAAGCTTCGTCCGTAGGTTACTCCTTGTACTGAACGCGAACACCACGTTCGACTTACGGAACTGTCGTTCAGTTTTATCTGATATCGGACCATTATAGGTCATAGGGACGTATCTTTTCGGATTGGTCTTACTACATAACTTCTTATTTTTATTTCTTTTTTACATTCTATAAATAACGTCGACTATAGATGGATCGTATCCATTATTATGTGCTACGTATTTCAGTGTTGCTATTTTTTGCTTTATACTGTCCTGTTCCAGGGAGTTTTATAAGTCTAAGAATAATCGAATAGAGGGTGACATGATTGGTCGTTAATGTTTGTAGAGGAAGGTTTCCTAAAAATGCTGAACTTATGGTGGCCGTTAACTTTCGTAATCGTCAAATCTAAATAATTAATGCTGCAATTGCTCTCAAGTTAGAGGGTGAAAATCTGATTATGCATCGCATTAAGGGCTGCAAGGTATATGATCGCCTCGGACCAGTGCAATGACATCGTCTACATATCTCTTGTAGTATATAGTTTCGTCTTTCAAATTTGCATTATTACTGAAAAACTTATTCTCAAGGTGGTTAATGAAAATATCTGCCATTGTACCTGCAAGACAATTGCCTATCGCAAGCCCATCACGCTGGCAATATATTTTATTATTGAAGTGGAAGTAGTCAAACGAGAGAGATGTTTGCAACAGGTCAATGAGTTCTATTATTTCGGCTTGACTTACTTTCTGATATTTTAAGAGATTATTTTTAATAATATCAACGCATTCTTTAATAGGAATATTAGTACAAAGGTTTTTATGTCAAACGACACTAACATCGATTTGTCTGGTATATTAACATTTTTTTAAGAGTTCCGTTAAGTCGGTGCTATTCTTTATATTGAAAACTGTTTCAAATACATATGGTTCTTTGTTTTTTGTTAAGAAATTTAATTTAGCGCTTGGGGTGTGCCTCCCGTCAACTATCTCTCTCATACATCTATAACTTTTATGTCTCTTAATTTGCGATCTTAATTTTGCCAATTCGAATGCCATTATTTTTAGACCATATTTTGTTCTACTGTCGAGGAAAAAGTCCGATTTATCGATTTTTTTCCCTAATCTCGGTATTAAATTGACTAACGGGATTCTTTGCGACTTGCATAATATTGTTTTCTGCAAAGAATTGTTCAGTCTTAGTAACATAATCGGCTTCACTAATCACGATGGCAGCATTACTTTCATCCGCTTTTGCCGGCCGCGGTGGTCTAGCGGTTCTGGTGCTGCAGTCCGGAACCGCGGGACTGCTACGGTCGCAGGTTCGAATCCTGCCTCGGGCATGGGTGTGTGTGATGTCCTTAGGTTAGTTAGGTTTAAGAAGTTCTAAGTTCTAGGGGACTTATGACCTAAGATGTTGAGTCCCATAGTGCTCAGAGCCATTTGAACCATTTGAACCATCCGCTTTTACCACTATGGTGCTATTTTCGGTTAATTTCTTATTAATAGAATCGGAAGTTTCAATTTCATTATTAGTGTAAGTTTGACGGTATGAACTGTTCTTAAGTATTTTAGCTGTTCTTGTAGCGGTCGCTATCACCTCATTCTTTTTCAAGCTAGATGCGTTAAAGGCTATTTTGGTCTCCACATTAATCTCATTTAATCGTAGTGCATTATATTTACAAGGCATATTATACTGTAGACCTTTCTCCAATAGGCTAAACGCTTGCTGATTTAACACAATATCACTCAAGTTTTCGACCCTACTTGCAAAGTTTATATTTGGTATAGGTGGTGTAGTTAATTGGGGTGGCGGTTTAGCAGTAAGCCGACTTAACTTCTTATCACGTGTAACCTGCACCTGTTTGCTTACATTGCCGACCTTATCGTTAGCAAACTTACGCGCTCTACGCAACTGCTTATCGAATAGTATGTAAGAGGTCCATGATTAAGGAATTTGTTGCTAGCGCACTCGAGCAGATGCAACTTCGATGGATTGCTCACGCGCTGCCTGCGATAAGTAAGCTATAAGAGAATCTGAGACCAAAGAGCAGTGTTGAGCGCAGTAGGAACTGTGTAGCAGTAGCAGTAAGTAGTTAGTAGCGTGCAGTCGTGTGTATGGAGTTGGCTGGGCCGGTCGTGGGGAGCGATGGCGGAGGTAAAAGCAGCCTTGCGCATATGTAGTATTGTTATGTCAAGTCCCATGTAAATGTTTAAAAAAATCTCTTAATAATAATCTTTCTCATAAAAAGTAACTTTTGACAATCATTTATTTCAATTTAAAGAATTTACTAATTTCTCTAATCCTTGGTCATCCCGATTATTGAAAAGAAAAATCAGTTGTTTCCTTTTATAAGTGACAAATCTATCGGCCAGCATTGCACAGAGCTGCGCCAAAAAAATTTCTTATAGGAGCAGATATATACGCGTTATCCGGTGACCTAATTGAGGTAAGATTTTTCAATTTACTCAGAATTTTCAGGGCCATGACGCAGCACTGCTGACGTCTAAAATTTACCAGTATAAACACACAGTCAATTATTGAAAGGTTGTAAGTGAGTCACATTTTTTATTGAGAGATTAGTCACACTTTTTTATTGATAGATTACGCAATTTCCTGTTGGTAGGTTATACTGAATGTGAACGACATAATTATATTTTTTACTGTTGAGAGGTTTAGGAATTTTTCTGTTTTGAGGTTACACTAAATGTGAATATTATTCATATTATTTTTTTATATTTTGTGGGGAGGTTACAAGTATTAGGGACAAATCACTTTCAACTTCATTTGCTATTGTGAACATAAGATTCACCTCTTTATACAAATGACGAATTTTTGTCTTGATCCATAAAATTTCAGCACTGAATTTCACTGTTTGTGCCACTTTAGAGGCGTTTTTTTATTTTAATCTTAGCGTATTTCGGTACCAAATTATGTACTAGGCACTTTTTGTTAAACGTAATATGTACAGATTTTTTACAATTTTCTTTTTTAGAGATAAAAGGGTACAAATGTTTCCCACTGCCTGGCTTGGCATACTATTTTGTAGGGAGCACATTGTGCACATGTGGAGCGATGTAGATACTTGTAAGACAAACTGGAATAAAGAGTGCCTGCGATCGTGGCTACCAGTTTATTGTTTTACAAGCATCTAGATCGCTCCCACATGAGCACAATGTGCTCCGTACAAAACATTATACCAAATGCTGCGCAGATTGCATTGCCTTCGGCGTAAGAACGTTCATTTGGTGGAATGTGACGCTGCTTTCCACAAGCTCAAATCTGCTTTGTTGAATGATAGCTGCTTGATTCCGTTCGATCCCTCTAGACCAGTTGTTTTGGCTGTCGATGCATCTTCCCATGGCATCGGAGCTGTTCTCTCGCACCACATTAATTCTGTCGATGGCCCGATCGCTTTTGCGTCTAAATTGCTCAATTCTGCCCAACAGAACTATTCTCAAATCGAGAAAGAAGCTTTAGCTGTTGTATGTGGAGTGAAAAAGTTTCTTGATTTTTTGTACGGTTGCAAGATCTATTTAGTCACCGACCATAAGCCCTTGACGTCGTTGTTCCACCCGTCAAAGCCGGTGCCAGAACGTACTGCACAAAAGTTGCAACGTTGGTCTTTGTTTTTGTCCAATAACAATTACGAAATTTTGTTTCGGCCTACGTCCCAGCATGGCAATGCCGATGCTTTGTCTCGTCTACCTATCGGTCCTGACGATGAGTTTGATTCTTCCGAATTTTCATGAATGTCTATTGATTCGCAAGATAAGGAATTAGCTGATGGTTTTCCGGTGGATTTTCGTAGCATTGCTTCCGCGACAGCCGCCGATGCTTCCTGGCAGATTATTTTGCGGTATATTCGTACTAAATGGCCTTCATCTGCTACCCAGATTAGTGATCCCCTTGTTCGGCGTTACTTTGCACAACATCACAACTTGTGTGTACATCACGATGTTATTTTGTTATGAACTGATAATGGTCAGTCTTGTGTGGTAGTACCTCGTTCGTTAGTCGGAAATCCTCCGATTACTGCACACTGGTCATTGGGGTATTGTGCGGACGAAGCAATTAGCGCGTCGTCACTTCACTTGGGTAGGCATTGATACACAAACTGAGAATTTGCTTGCTAATTGTCGCTGTTGCGCAGAGCATCAATTTGCTCCCCGCCAACGCTTCTTTGCGTAGCCGACTCCTACTGCGCCCTGGCAGCGCGATCATATTGATTTTGCGGGTCCTTCCTGGGACACCCGCTGGTTGAAAGTTATTGATGCGTACAGCAAACTTTACTTTTGTTGTACCTTTGTCTTCTACTACATCTGCCAGTAGTATTCGGACTTCGACGTATAATTTTTGCATTGAGGGCCTTTCTGAAGTTATTGTCTCCGACAATGGCCACCAATTTGTGTCCTCAGAATTCTAAGCGTTCTGTGCTGCTAATGGCATTCGCCACCTGACCTCAGCCTTGTTCCCCCTCCCCCCTCTCCCCCCCCTCTCCCCCCCCTCTCCCCCCCCACCCCAACCAGTCGAACGGCGAGGCTGAACGCTTTGTCGTACATGCAAATCGCAGATGACCAAGCTGCGCTCCACACACTGTTGCGAGCACGTGCTTTGGTCTGTCCCAGCCTCGCGGCACCCATTCCCCAGCAGAATAGCTACATGGCCGCTCCCATTGGTTGCCCTTGCAGCTATTGTTCCCGCAGCCGCGCGCTCCCTCTGCTTCGCCTCGTTCTGGCTTGGCGCTGAATGATTTGGTATTCTACTGCGTTTTCTCTGGCAGGCAGGCAGCGCTGGGAGCAGGGGCGCATTTTTCGCCAGCTTGGCCACGCCTTATTTGTCATTTCTGGTCCCTCTGGCACTGTCAAGCGAACCGTTTGTATCGTCCTCGGTTTTTCTGCCGCTGGTAGTTTTCCGGCAGAATTGGAGGCTTCACGGCTTCCGCCGCCTCAGCCCACGACTCCACCGACGGCGCCTCCGCCGCAAGCGCTCCTACCGCCGTCGCCGTGTTCCTCCTCGTGCCGGAGACGATGGACACTGAGGCTGCCGTCACGCTGCCCCCGCCGTCGCCCATGGAGGTTGTTGCTCCGCCTCCTCATCCGAGCATACCCAGTCGCGTCCTGGGCTCCATTTTAACAAGGCGTTTTCCTCACCCCGTCGCGAGCAAATCGGGGACGTGGATGGGCAGCGCGGCCCGGCAGTTCCGCTGTCTTACCCCTCAGTTGCGCCGCCCCTGGGTCCCTCCAACCGCCGTCGGAAGCCATACTCAACGACGGTGCGCCGTTTCAGGGGGGAGGGATGTGGTATCTATAGCAACGATGCTACAACGTAGGTGCGCTGTCGTATGTTGGCACTATGAGATTGGACGAACAACGTCGACCAAAGTGCCCTCTAGCTGACGCTCTGGAGCTCGACGAGCGCCGCTCCACATTCACCCCATTTGATCAAGAGCAGACCTAGCAATTTAGCTTCTACTTGCAGTGGCAGCTAGCCATTATAGACTTTGCCTTTCTAACTTATAGTAACTGTCAGCTTCAATAAATAAACGGCTTCGCACGTACTTGCTCATCTGTACCAAAAGTTAAGTGATGTTTTTATATATGTTTATACACCAGTAAAGGTGTTTTAACTTTACTTGCAGTACCGAAGTACTTCAGCTTTTCCTGCTCCTACTCACGTCCTTCACTCTCGCTCTATTTCACAGAAGCAGTTCACAGGAGCAGATCCATGCACTGCCTATCCAGGCAGGATACAAAATTTACCTTTCTTAAAGCCAACCTGATCGTCTGTTCTTTCCATTATTCTGTATATTATTCTTGTCAGCAATTGGATGTTTGGACTCTTAAGCTGATTGCGCGATAATTCTCGCTCTTGTCGACTCTTGCAGTCCTCGAAATCGTGTGGATGAGATTTTTTTTTTTGAAAGTCGGATGGTATTTCGCCTGCCTCATACATTCTACACACCAACGTAAATAGTCGTTTTGTTGCCACTTCCCCCAATCATTTTAGAAATTCTGATGGAATGTTATCTACCCCTTCTGCTTCATTTGATCTTAAGTCCTCTAAAGTTCTTTTAAATTCTGATTCTAATACTGGATCCCCCATCTCCTCTAAATCGACTCTTTTTTCTTCTTCTACCACCTCTAACAAACCTTATCCATCATCCACCTCTCCCCTCTCTCCTCTGCAATTAACAATGGAATTCCCGTTACTCCCTTAATGTTATAACCTTGCTTTTAATTTCACTAAAGGTTGATTTGACTTTCCTACATACTGAGTCCGTCCTTCCGACAATCACTTATATTTCGATTTCTTCACATTTTTCATGCAGCCATTTCGTCTTAGCTTTCCTGTTTCATCATAGCTTCCCTGCACTTCCTATTTACTTCATTCCTCAGCAACTAGTGCTTCTGTATTCCTCAATTTCCCTGAAACTTTCTGTACTTCTTTCATCAATCAACTGAAGTATTTCTTCTGTCACCTATGGTTTCCTCGCAATTTCCTTTTTTGTACACATGTTTTTGTTTCCAACTTCGGTGATTACCCTTTTTAAAGATGTCCATTCCTCCTCAACAGTACTGCCTACTGAGCTTTTCCTTATGGCTGTATCTATGGCCTTAGATAACTTCAAGTGTATCTCGTAATCCCTTAGTACTTCCATGTTCCACTTCTTTGCATATTGAATCTTCCTGACTGATCTCTTAATCTTCAGTCTACTCTCATCACAACTAAATATTATGATCTGAGTCTATATCTGCCACTCGGTACACCTTACAATTCGGTTGTGAATTGGCAGGAGCCAATTCACGGGGTTTGGAGGAAGCCGAAAGGCACGCGTTTAAGCTCACGCAGGCTGGCGTGAAGTCTGGAAAATGACAAGGAATTTAGAACTTAGAAAAACGGACGCAGATGGTGAAATACTTAACTTTAATCCATAATTGGTGAACATCGGTCTGATATGCATCCCAAGATAAATAACAAATGATAATGGCGCCTTGCTAGGTCGTAGCAAATGACGTAGCTGAAGGTTATGCTAACTATCGTCTCGGCTAATGAGAGCGTAATTTTTCAGTGAACCATTGCTAGCAAAGTCGGCTGTACAACTGGGGGGAGTGCTAGGAAGTCTCTCTAGAGCTGCCGTGTGGCGGCTCTCGGTCTGCAATCCCTGACAGTGGCGACACGCGGGTCCGACGTATACTACCGGAACGCGGCCGATTTAAAGGCTACCTCCTAGCAAGTGTGGTGTCTGGCGGTGACACCACAAATTCAGTATCTGATTTCGAAATCTGTCTGACTACGATGAAATCTAACTGAAATCTTCCTGTACCATCTGGCTTTTCCCAAGTATACCCCTTCCTCTTGTGATTCTTGAACAGAGTATTCGCTATTACTAGCTCAAATTTATTACAGGACTCAATTAGTCTTTCTCCTCTCTCATTCCTTATTCCAAGCCCATATTCTTCTATAACCTTTTCTTCCACTCCTTTGCCTACAACTGCATTCCAGTCGCCCACGGCTATTAAATTTTCAGAGTCATTTACGTACTGTATTACCCTTTCAGTATCCTCATATACTTTCCCTATCTCTTCATCTCCGGCTTGCGACGTCGGCTTGTATACCTAGACTACCGTCGTCGGCGTTAGTTTGCTGTCTATTCTTATAACAGCAACCCTATTGCTGACCTGTTCACAGTAACTCTCTCTTTCGTACATTCCAATTCATAAAGAATCCTACTCCAGTATACCGTTTTCTGTTTCTGTTGATATACCCTATACTCATCTGACCTGAAATCCTTAACTTCTTTCCATTTCACTTCACTGACCCCTACTGTATCTAGATTGAGCCTTTGCATTTTCCCTTTCAGATTTTATAGCTTTCGTACTGTTGTGGACTGTTAAGGCAGCCAGTCCACAGTGAAGTAGCCGAAAGGGCACGCGTCAACTCACGCCGTCTGGCGTTAAGTCTGGAACAGGAGTCGTAATGAATGTGATAAAGAAAAGAACGTAGCTACTAGAACACTTAACTTTTATATTGTCCTTTGGTATACAGCATTCTGGATGATACAAGTGAGACTCTATCTGGAGGTACATGCAACGTTACAAATGGTTAATGGCGCCTTGCTAGGTCGTAGTCATTAACTTAGCTGAAGGCTATTCTAACTGTCTCTCGGCAAATGAGAGAAAGGCTTCGTCAGTGTAGTCGCTAGCAATGTCGTCCGTACAACTGGGGCGAGTGCTAGTACGTCTCTCGAGACCTGCCGTGTGGTGGCGCTCGGTCTGCGATCCTGACAGTGGCGACACGCGGGTCCGACATGTACTAATGGACCGCGGCCGATTTAAGCTACCACCTAGCAAGTGTGGTGTCTGGCGGTGACACCACACGTACCACGTTCAAGCTTCTGACATTCAACACCCCGACTCGTAGAATGTTGTCCTTTCGTTAGGTATTCAATTTTTTCGTCAGTCACCTCCCGTTTTGCAGTTCCCTCCCGGAGATTCGGGGGACTATACGGAATCTTTTGCCTTTGGAGAGATCATCATGACACTTTTTCAATTACAGGCCATGTGCATTGTGGATACATGTTATGTTTCTTCAATGCAGTGGTTTCCACTGCCTTTGATCACTGCTGATTCCTCCACCTTTGGGGGCATTTTACCATCCCAAGGACAAGAAGTACCCTGAACTTCTGTTCATTCCTCTGCCCTCTTTCATAAGGCCATTGGTAGAATGAGGGTGACTTCTTATTTTGGAAGTCTTCGATCGCCAATGTTGGTTATTAACCAAAATTTAAGCGGTGGTGTATTTCGAACTCGGAACTAAGGACCTTTTGATTGCTAGTCAACGGCGCTGTCACTTCTTTTCCTTCCTAGCGCCCAAAGGGAGAAATTCGCTGGGGTCTTCACACACCGTTTGCGAGTACTCTATCTTCTTCAACGGACTCAATATGTAAATGCACCTTTTGCGTCACATATCCTCCACTTAACACACACGCTTCCTATTCCGCCATTCACGCCTCAGCGCATGCTACCAGCATTGGGTTGATGTGTTTGCCACGGCTCGCTGTCCAAGAGGTACGAGACCATATTCTGTATCATGTGCCCGTCAGAACGATAGCCCTTTTCATTGGCTCTCACATGACGTTGTGGCACCGCTGTGCTACGAGCCTACCAGCCTATCGCTTGAGGTCCTTGCCTCACACTCTCAGCCCCCATCCCGCTTTCGGACGTCCCACCGCCCTTCTTTTACTTTCTCCACTTTTTCCTCGAGCTGAGCTACGTCCGCACTGCGATGATTCCAGCGCACTTGACGTCCACGAAGGCGATCAGTGGCTTTCTTCAGCAGCACAGGTCACCGAATATGGTTGAGGGGAAGCATCCCAAAGTCGACTGGCATGCCGTTTGGCGATCGGTGTGCGCTCCCTGTCTTTACACTGACTTCAAGTCTGCATGGTACGTTATTGTCAATGGGAAGCAAGTATGCAGACACTCCGTTGTTGGCGCCTGTGATGTTTTGGGCACAGACGAGCATCGCCTGGTGGGCCGATCGGAAAAAGGTGTCTGGTTATTGGTGCGACAGATGTTGACACTAATCACTCTTACGACTCATCAGGTTCCTACCCAATTGCTCCTCTTGCCGGACGCGGGATGATTACCGCAAGCGAAGATGCACTATGTGAATTTGATTTGTGGACAAGCAGCTCACTACCTGTTTATCGATGGCGGGGAAAGTATCCTTTATTTTTGGCAGTGTCTTAACGAATGTCATAGAAGTTGTCCGCAGTCCAAAACGCAGACAATTTTCCTCCTTTCCAGTGTCTGAAACTTACAATTATGGATAAAGGGCGAAAGGTTAAGGCCCATGTACCATCACGTATCATTTCCTGTTACTGCACTATTTGAGCCGTGGCGCCATTGAGTTAGTAGACTGTTCTGTCTGGCGCCACTGGCTCAGGTGTAGTATCGACTATCCCTCTTGCGGCCGCATTGGCAATATCTATGAGGAAGAGTTAGTATCTGTGGGTTGAGTCCTTAGAAGGTCTTTGTTTGCCGATATATATGTACGGGGTCCGATAGCCAGAGGGAGGCACAAAGTTTGGGGATTGACGGTAGCGTCGCGACAAGAGGTGGTCACGAGATCCGAGCGGCCGAAGCCACGAGCTGCGCAAGGAGGGCTTGCACAGGGAGAAGGTACCGGAGTACTTCACCGGGGTCAGCGTCTACTACAAGCACCAGGCCGACATCCAGTCCGTTGGTTGGCAACATTCATGTCGCACGCCCGCTCGTGGCCTGGCTGCCCTCTTCTACCTGGCTTTCATCGGCACCACTCAGTAACCGCAGCGACGCACCGTGGATCCATGGAACTTAAATGTTTCAAATGGCTCTGAGCACTATGCGACTTAACAGCTGCGGTCATCAGTCCCCTAGGACTTAGATCTACTTAAACCTAACTAACCTAATGGCATCACACACATCCATGTCCGAGGCATGATTCGAACCTGCGACCGTAGCGGTCGTGCGGTTCCAGACTGAAGCGCCTAGAACCGCTCGGCCACTCTGGCCGGCCGATCCATGGAACTGCTTGCTGATAAAGGGGAGTAACATTCTGTAATTTTCGTGGTGATTTTTGTCGTTGTCTATCTGCCCTCATTATTTTCTGGTTTACACACCGGTCGCCTCTTTGGCCGTAAATACAAGCCGTAGTATTGTACTGGACACTACTTGTCGTTCGAAAATTTGTGCTGCTATTATAATGCCTTTTCTTACTTTTTGTTTTGTACCCGACCCTCTGAGACTTACTTGGTCAGCTCTTTGGTCATAAATATAGGCCGTAGTATTGTACTAAGACACTAGTTGTTTGAAATTTTGTCCCGCTATTATATTGCCTTTCGTTTCTGGTTTGTATCCGGTAATTAATGTTGTAATGAATGAGTTCTTGGTCGTAAATACAGTCGGAACAATTGTACTAAGGCACAGGTTGTCGTTAAACGAAGAGGGAGGCTTTGGTTACATTTAGATGTTAACTGGTTCAGTTCTTTGATTGTAATTGCATTTCTCAGTCATTAATTATAATCTGAGCAACCCGTTATACTAAGCGGTTCGTTGCTGTGTTTGAAAGACCGGGTAATTATTGGTGTATTTTAGCTGGATCTTGTGATTCCACCGAGTTAGTTCTTTTGTAATAAGTTTTCAGAAATAATATATTAAGACCTTCCTTCAGATCGGTATTAATAACTGACAATCAGTTTAACTTTGAAAATATTAACAGCCAACTTTCACCAGGGCTTTAGTCAAAATAAAATTGCCAGAAGGGGCGGGTTGGAATCCAGTCGCACCTTGATTGCCGATTGAAATTAAGAAGTTGGTTGCTTTGAAGTAAGCCTTATTATCATTGTCATATTGTTTCCTAATCTGTTTAACCTTTAAGCACAGGTCCGCATCTTAGCCCCGGACCTTTCGACATACAGCTTTCAGATTAAAATTTACGCCATCTGTTTTGAGTAATTGAATCACTCTTGTTATCAGTGGTGCTTATATACTTTTCATGTGTTGCAGAAGGGCATTTAATAAGACAGACTGTGTGCAGCGCCGTAGTAAACACCGCTGTTTCACCGAACAACGGGCGGGCTGCAGGTCCGGCCGTCTTGTAATCATTGTCATATTGTTTGCTGTTTTCCAGTACAGCACTTCATGTTTCTTATGCAAAAGCTTATTTAACTTAACGTTTAAGGTCAAAAGAATTTAGCAAAATTTTTCATTTTATTTAAGAAAATTTTATAGTTATATATTGTTAAATAAACAGGTTTTGTGAAAAGGAAGTTATACTGGTGGGACCTCTGTTCCATGTTTTCCTTAATTTCAGTTTAAAATGTTCAAATGTGTATGAAATCTTATGGGACTTAACTGCTAAGGTCATTAGTCCCTAAGCTTACCACGGGTTCCCGGGTTCGATTCCCGGCGGGGTCAGGGATTTTCTCTGCCTCGTGATGACTGGGTGTTGTGTGCTGTCCTTAGGTTAGTTAGGTTTAAGTAGTTCTAAGTTCTAGGGGACTGATGACCATAGATGTTAAGTCCCATACTGCTCAGAGCCATTTGAGCCCTAAGCTTACACACTACTTAACCTAAATCATCCTAAGGACAAACACACACACCCATGCCCGAGGGAGGACTCGAACCTCCGGCGGGAGCCTTAATTCCAGTAAGTACCAAGTTCGACTATGGACATAAATACGTCTGGCCATCATAATTTCAGTTAATTACAACACATGTTGAGTAAGATATCACATCTGTATAACAGGGCAGGCCCTGACAAGTAAGCGTGTCAGCTAACCCAAATTATGAAATAGCCCTTAATTTAATTAAAAGGGAACAGGCAGTTCTTCAATAATAATAGCTTCAGGTAAGTAAAACCACCAAATATAAAACAGGCAGGCCGTCAATGATAACAGCTTCAGCGCTGGCTGGCCAGCCACGTATTCAAATCGGTCCACAAACATACCCAGTAGCAACTCGCCTGAGAGCGTGCCCAAGACGCTTGCGCTAGTGCTCGCCTTAGTCGCCCGGCGGACCAATCACACCGTCCTCCTCGCTCCGCTACCACTCCCCAACTCGCCACGTCACAATACGCCCTTTCCCCCATGAAAAGTCTCGAGCAGAGATCTTAGTGGCCTCAAACCAGAGGGACATGGAGCGACAGATCGAGATAGTGGAGCCAGGAATTCGAAAAGCGACGCCAGAGACCTCGTCATGGCTCTGTCTTCCGGAACCCACTCTAGAGCTGAGGTGTTCATATTATGAAAACTCGATCCCCGCCTCTTCCACACTTAGAACCGATATATTTCCTGCTCATTGGGATGTTCTTCTCGGAAAATCTATACGTAGATAGCTTCAATGAATCAGGGATCCTGCTGCGCCCCCCTCTTCTCACTACTCCGGTTTACTGCTATTCTCGGCGGTCTCAATGTTCCTAATAAATAAATAAACCATTGTTCATTGTCCATCTGATTTTAACATTTTAATGTTCGGATAATAAGTTGCCGTCTCTTTATCTAAGAATAGATGATGAATGCAGCTAGCCGCTATCTCTGTGTAATGTCTTGTCTGTATAGACGTGTATCTGTTGCCTTTAAGATCCCTTCACCTTCACACATAAATCTATACAGTAAAGTAAGGCCCTCCCAGTTCTTGGCTGATCCGTGATAAGACAGGCGAAAAATTAGACTAATGGAGGATTATTAGTATTATCTCTATTTTCATTCGCTCTCTCTCTCTTTCTGTCCTTTATCTATGTACAGTTTTTAATATAATATTTCATTACGTGAAATCAGCCGAAAAGGATTTTTGGTGGAGTCCTTCGTCTTCGTAATCAGCGGCTGGTTTGCTGTGAGAGATCTTTACATTTATTATTACTGTTAAACACTGCAGTCAGTCGGGAGAATCAATCGTTTGGACAATTTGTTCGTTTTACGAAAGATTGCGAATTCCAGATGTGTACGAAGCCTTTTTGGACGATTTAACACAGACTCAGTGATTGCAGGCTCTCTTCGACACAGCTGAAACTTCCCCAGTAATTACAGGGCCAACGTGATCATCAAATGATTCAGAAAAAACTCATTCGTTCATTCACTCCAGAACAAAAAAGTCACAAACCTTATTTATGGAGGAAATTGTGTATTAAATCCATCTCCATTACATGTCCAGATCTCCGGTGATTCCACGCCTTAATTATTTTCTTTTTACAGTCTCTTTCTCTTCAAACAAACCGCTAGCGGCACAAATGTTAATTGGCTCGCTTTAGCGAGAAGAAAAGCAGAATATGTATCTCTCAGAAACAGATACTCCAGAAGCTGTCCTAGTTACCACTCTAACAACCATGGAGAATGCATATATGCATCTCTGTTATTTCAAAGAATAAATGCACTAGAAAATACTTTGGCGTCGTCGAGCTGTCGCCGCATATATTACGAGAAAATCAGGTCAGATAACTTTTCCAAAGTGAATGAATGTGGATGGTTTGATTGAAAATGATTAATTGGTGCGTGGTAGAGGGTATTTTCTGTGGGGACATTACATGCTCCACATTCCCTATGCGTTCCTTGGTTACTGGAAGGGGGCAACAGGACTTGGTGGCCAGGCATCGTGATGCTACCCCTGTCCACTTTGCCCCCAACCCTCCCTTTGGGCCCCAGAAAGGAAAAAAAAGGGATGGACTCTTTGATTAATAATCAAAACGGCTTCAATCCTGGGTTCGAAACCCACCACCAATTAAGTTATAATTAATAATCAACATTGGTGGCCGAAGACATCCGGCATAAGACATCATCATTATTCAGCCAACGGCCTTGTCAAAGAAGGTGGAGGAGTGGACAGAGGTTGAGTACTCCCTTGTCCTTGGGACGGTGGGAGATGGGGGTCAAATTGCTCCTAAAGGCAGAAGAATCAGCAATTGTCAAAAGCATGGCGATGCAGAAGGCAATGGGAACCACTGCATCAAAGACACCTAACGTGTATCCACAAGACTTGCGGCCTATAATAACTACTAAAACCAAAGGGGAGGTGACTATGAGGAAAATACTGAAAGGATAAAGAGTCGGGGTGTGGAATGTCAGAAGCTTGAACGTGGTACGAAAGCTATACAATCGGAAAAGGGAAATGGAACGGCTCAATTTAGATATCTAGATGTCAGTGATGTGAAATGGAAAGAAGTTGAGGATTTCTGGTCAGATGAGTATAGGGTAATATCAACAGTAACAGAAAATGGTATAACGGAGTTAGGATTCCTTATGAATAGGAAGGCAGGACAGAGTGTGTTGCAGTGAACAGTTCAGGGATTGGGTTGTTCTTATCAGAATAGGCAGTAAACCAACGCCGACGACGATAGTCCAGGTATACGTGCCGACGTCGCAAGCTGAAGAGATAGAGAAAGTGTATGAGGATACTGAAAGAGTAATACAGTACGTAAATGAGGCTGAAAAACGAATAGTCTTGGGGGACTGGAATGCAGTTGTAGGCAAAGGAGTGGAAGAAACGGTTACAGGAGAATATGGGCCTTGGAACAAGGAATAAGAAAGAAGAAAGACTAATTGAGTTTTGTAATAAATTTGAGCTAGTAACAGCGAATACTCTATTCAAGAATCACAAGAGGGGGAATACTTGGAAAAGGCCGGATGGTACGAGAAGATTACAGTTAGATTACATCGAGGTCAGACAGAGATTTCGAAATCAGATATTGAATTGTAAGGTGTACCGAGCGGCAGATATAGACTCAGATCATAATGTATCTGTGATGAGGAGTAGGCTGAAGATTAGATCAGTCAGGAAGAATCAATACGCAAAGAAGTGGAATAGCGAAGTACTAAGGGACCATGAGATATGCTTGAAGTTCTCTAAGGGCATAGATACAGCAGTAAGGAATAGCTCAGTAGGCTAAAAAGGGCAATCGCCGAAGATGGAAAGAAAAACGTAGGTACAAAGAAGGTAATTGCGAGGAAACCATGGGTAACAGAAGAAATATTTCAGTTGATTGATTAAAGGAGGAAGTACAAAAAAGTTCAGGGAAATTCAGGAATACAGATACACTGGTCGCCGAGGAATTAAATAAATTGGAAGTGCAAAGAGTCTAAGACGAAATTGGGTGCATGAAAAATCTGAAGAAATCGAAAAAGGAATGATTGTCGGAAGGACGGACTCAGCATATACGAAAGTCAAAGCAACCTTCGGTGAAATTAAGAACAAGCGGTGGTATCATTGGGAATGCAATGGGAATTCTACTGTGGATGGAGGAGAGAGCGAATAGGTGGAAAGAGTACACTGAAGGCCTTTATCAGGGGGAAGATCTGTATGATGTGACAGAAGAAACAGGAGTCGATTTAGAAAAGATAGAGGACCTAGCTTTAGAATCAGAATTTAAGAGAGCTTTGGATGACTTGAGGACAAATAAGGAGGGAGGGACAGATAACATTCCATCAGAATTTCTAAAATCACTGGGGGAAGTGGCAACAAAACTACTACTCGCATTGGTATGTAGAATGTGTGAATATAGAGATGTATCATCTGACTTCCGGAAAAATATGATCCACACAATATCGAATCCAAGAGTCGACAAGTACAAGAATTATCGAACAATCAGCTTTACAGCTCATGCATCCAAGTTGCTGAGAAGAATAATATAAAGAAGAATGGAAAATAAAACGCAGTGCGTGTTAGATGACGATCAGTATGGCTTTACGAAAGGTAAAGGCGCCAGGAAGGCAAGTCTGACGTTGCGGCTAATAATGGTAGCAAGGCTAAAGAAAATCAAGACATGTTCATACTATTCGTTGACCTGGAAAAATCGTTCGACTGTGTAAAAAGGTGCAATATGTTCGAAATTCTGAGAAAAATCGAGATAAGCTATAGGGAGAGACGGGTTACATAACACGTACGGGAGCCAAGAAGGAATAATAAAAATGGACGACTAGAACGAAGTGCTCCGATTAAGAAGGGTTTAAGACAGGGATGTAGTCTTCCGCCCCTATTGTTCCATCTGTATATCGAAGATGCAATGATGGAAATAAAATAAAGGTTCAGAAGTGGAACTAAAATCAAGGTGAAAGGGTGTCAATGATAAGATTCGCTGATGATATTGCTATCCTGAGAGGAAGTGAAGAATAATTACACCATCCGCTAAATGGAATGAACAGTCTAATGAGTACATAATATGGGTTGAGAGAAACTTAACGTCAGGAATGATGACAACGAAGTAGATGAAGTTGAGCTAGGAAGCTAAATAACGGCGGACGGAGTATATAAGAACAGAAAAGCAGACTAGCTCTGGCAAGAATATTCCTGGCCAAGAGCAGTCTAGTAGTATCAAACGTAGACCTTACATCGAGGATGAAATTTCTGACAATGTACGTTTGGAGCATAGCGTTGTATGGTAGTGAAACATGGACTGTGGGAAAACCGCAACGGAAGAGGATCGAAACCTTTGAGATGTGGTGTTCCTGACGAACGTTGAAAATTAGGTGGACTGATAAGGTACGGAATGAGGAGGTTCTGCGCAGAATCGCAGAGAAAAGGAGTATGTGAAAAACAGAGACAAGAATGACAAGGAGAAGGGACAGGATGATAGGATATCTGTTAAGACATCAGGGGATGACTTCCAAACAGCTGTACAGGAAGACAGAGTTTGGAATATATCCAGCAAGTAACTGAGGACATAGGCAATTGAGGAATTGGTGACGGGCCGCATCGATCCAGTCCGAAGAGTGATGACTCAGAAGAAAAATATAAATAGACGGTTTCCTTTCAAAAGAACCTTCCTGATATTTATGTTAAACGATTTAATGAAATGATGAAAAACCTGAGTGGCAGAAGAAACGGTCTGAACCATCGACCTCCCGTCGGCGAGCCCTGAGGCCACCTCTCTGTATATAACAGTCACCATGCTGTCCTGGAATTATAATAGAAAATCACAAACAGCAATGTTTACGGTGAATTTTATAAAACCAGCCGTTTTTATTGTAGTTGATTCTTCTGTTCTTTATATTCTATGATACTTTCTTTACACATAACACGGGCGATATTTCCAGATGTTTGGGCTGAAATGTTCGATTCTGTATTTCTTCAACAACATACCCTTTCTACCATTCTCTACATCGTCACATTATCCAGTGCTGATGCCTTAGCATATGAGTCACAGTTGTGTTCTTTGTAGTATTGTATATCTCCACATACATTTATGCTCCTCAAACCACCGTGAAACGCATCACAGATCATACTTCGCATTTCACCATTTGGCTTTCACTGGGACTTCTTCCTTTCCCATTCCTGTTAGAAGTGTGGGAAGGGTGACTTGAAATGCAACCCCGCAGTGCGTACGGGACCGATACTTATTGGTTGCAGATTATCCCTATATTATTCAATGGTGGTTCTTGAAACCTTATTAAACAGACTTTCACAGGATATTTGACACCTCTCTTCAAGCATTTGCTAGTGCAGATTTCTCACCATGTTCAGGACGCGTTCCCATGTGTTAAAGTGACCACTCGTACTGTACTTCTGTTGTACGGTCAACCTCGCCCGTTAGTTCCATTTGATACAGGTCCATACAGTTGATGAATATCCTAGGATAGACGCACCACTGATTTGTAAACTTTCATTTTATCATTAAAGTACCAATTAACAGAGCCTCCCACCTGCTTTACTAATAACTAGTCTACGTCCGATCATCGAACTTCGCATCGCTACAAATTGGTATAGCAAAGTATTTATAGAAACTGACCGATTACTGCTGTGACTCATTGATATTTTAGTCAGAGATTAATACGTTTCTTCTTTTTGTGAAGTGCATAGTGTTACATTTCTGACCATATAACGTAAGTTTCCAAATTATTGTACCACTATGAAATTCTGCATCTTCCACCCAGGATAATATGCTGCGTCCTACCTACCAGGAAATCATCGTCAAACCACAATTTTACTTTTATACGCCCAAATGATAGTGCTTTCAATAATAGGCGTTGTACATACTGTTATTTGTGCTACTACTGCGTTTGTAACATCATTTCTCATCCAAATGAGATAAAAGAGGTACTGAGAAATTTAGAAAACAAGGTGTGACGATGTTTTGAAACAGTATTTTCAATTAAATTTTTACAAAAATTACATTTCTCTGATAGATCAGTGAAGTAATTCAACATTTCCTTCAATGTTGAGAATTCGGCTTATAGTCACGGGCCTGTACGACTTCGGTTAGACGTGCTAGTAAAGGAAGTGTTTAATACCTTCCCCAGCTGCTAACCACTATACAGTGGCTGTGCTTCAACTACAACCGTACACTGACTATCATCATCGACTCAGGTAAGCACTTACTCGTTCACTCCAAAAGCAGAGAGTTACAAGTGAACCTGTTTTATCATTACACTTGCTTCCGTACAGGAACATCTATTTCGTGAGCAGAAAGCTGTTTTCTTAGCTATGTCAGATTGCCATCAAAAAAGAAAAAGATAATGAATAACTTTACATAGCTAGATCAAATCCCACAATACTTGCGGCTTCTATAATAATATGCACTCCACATTGACTTGACAACCTTGGATAACTGCTAATATTCTCGCATTTAACTAGTATCATTTTTTGGGGTACGTCTGTTACAGTCACGGGAAAAATGACAGAAAGAGCATCACTGTTAAGTGTTAGGCAAGTAGCCACCAAAGGATGCCATAGAATTGATTTACTGACCTGTGTTTTGTGTATAGTGGGACAACAATGAAAACCTTCAGACGAGTACGGAGGATCAGTCATCTCAACACATGATATGCTGTCAGCATTCAAATAGACAAATGAACACCTGGCTAGTGGTCCCAGTTGGGTTCACCGTGTGCGTAGTTAAGATGCGGAATCTCCATGGCTGAGATAGATAGTTTCGTTGTACAAACCTACAGGGTGATATGCGAAAAACATGAGTTCAAGTCAACGCCGATTATTGTCACGGAAAGAAGCTGGGTAGCGGAATGTAAAGAATTGTCAAAACAGATAAAACAGATATCCCCTAGCAAAGCAAACGCCTTAATGACAGATGATCAAACGACTACATCCAAAACGCCAATAACACAACTCTACCTATGACAGCCAAACATTTGAAATTATATAAAAGTAAACCACTCGAAAGAAGCTTTGCACCGCCAGCTTATTTGTGAACGTATGTAGAAATAGATTCAAAGGAAGTATGGAATAGAAGAAACCTTATGCACCTGCAGCTGGGTGATAAAACCTTGCCCCACATCCGTGACATATTGTCCGTAAGATCGTGGAGACGTTGTTCTTTAAGCATATCCCTGTCTTCAACGACAGCCCTCCTGAAGCCAAGCAGTATGTTATGAAGGTTCTTGCGAAAACATGTTGATACTCCCCATGGTTTCCAAGAATGAACAGTTGAATTCACGTCAGCAGGTATCATAGGCCATTCCACGCGTTTGCTTCCTGCGTTGTTTTTTTTTTGGGGGGGGGGCGGGGGGGGGGGGGGAGGAAAAGTGTTCATCAGATTACTTTGATACAGTTTTGCTCGAATTCCTCTTCTGTGGCAACTTCTTCATATCAGAGATAGCACATATAACCTACGAGGGGCGTTTGAAAAGTCCATGAAACGTGCGGGAGAGGGCACCACCGGCGCGTATCGAGGTCATGTTTAGTTAGTAGCATCTCTGGAAAGAGCGCACACCAAGATTCAGCCAAATTAGTCTATTTCTTTGTGTTTGGCATTCGTGTGAATCAAGGAAGTCGAGTGATTGTCAAAAATTGGACGAAAAATAATTTCGTGTATTGATTAAATATTACTTTATGAAAGGCAAAGCGCCTCAGGAGACTAAAGAGAAGCTTGGTAAACATTACGGTGACTCTGCACCTTCGCTTAGAGCAGTTTATAAGTGGTTTCAAAATTTTCGGAGTGGCCATATGAGCACAAGTGATGCTGAACGTTCTGGACGCCCTGTGGAGGTTACGACTCCATAAATCATTGATAAAATATATGACATGATGATGGATGACAGAAGAGTTAAGGTGCGTGAGATTACTAGTACTGTGGGCATCTCGAATAAACGGGTACATACTATTTTGCATAAATATTTGGACATGAGAAAGCTATCTGCAAGGTGGGTTCCACGATTGCTCACACTAGACCAAAAACGGAATCGTGTGAAGTGTTGCAAGGATTGTTGGCAGCTGTTCAGGAAGAATCCGCAGGACTTTAAGCGTCGTTTCGTCACTGTGGGTGAAACATGGATACATTACTATACTCCTGAGACCAAACAACAACCTAAACAATGGGTTACCAAGGGAGAATCTGCACCGAATAAGGCGAAGACCATTCCTTCGGCCGGAAAGGTTATGGCGACTGTCTTTTGGGATTCCCAAGGGATAATCCTCATCGACAATTTGGAAAAGGGTATTAACTATTACAGAGGAATATTATTCATCGTTATTGGACCGTTTGAAATCCGAACTGCAAGAAAAACGCCGGCGATTGGACCGCAAAATAGTCCTTTTCCTTCACGACAATGCACCAGCACACGCCTCAGCAGTTATGGTCGTAAAGTTAATGGAAATAGGATTCCAGCTCTTTTCACATCCCCCCTATTCTCCAGACGTGGCTCCCTCGAACTACTATTTGTACCCCAATTTGAAGAAAGACAAAGATTTTATTCAAACGAGGAGGTGATTGCAGCAACTAATAGCTATTTTGCAGTCTTAAACAATTCCTATTATTCGAAAATGGTCAACTAATTAGAACAGCGTTGGATGAAATGTATAAGTCTAAAAGGAGAGTATGTTGAAAAATAGAAAAGGTTTGCGGCGCTGGATTAGCCG